>NC_043014.1:2143117-2157216 GCF_006345805.1 Octopus sinensis
TCTCCGACTATAGAACCAAGCTGAACAATGTATTTTGAGTGGAGCAAATTTCTGATGCTAATATCAGATCTAATATTTAAATTTCTCTCTCAGCTCTAGATTTTGTCGAACCGAAAACCCCAATTTTTCATTTTTTCTCGCCCACTTCTTTTATGAAAGCTGTCTAAGCTGCTTTCCCGTGCCACGTTTTATGTTAAGCTAACTTAAATAATTAGTGCATAGGAATGTATTTCTTCCTTTATTCTGGTTTAAGTCAGACAACGGAATCCCACCGGCAGAATTACCATCCCTACGCCCAACCATCATACATATATACATGTATATATATGTAGGGATATATACAGAGATGAACAACACCTGAAAATATTCAGAAGATTAAACTTCATGTATAAGTATATATATATATTTATAGAATAAATTTACGAATTGTACGAAGATACAGAAAACTAAGTGGAGATTGCATGGTATTTCAGATTCGACAGCTGTTTCTGGGTGCTCCGAATTACGTAATTGCCAGATGGAGTCTTTAAAATGTCAAGGATATGCAACCAATAGTGGATGTATATTAGCGTTACTGTAAATCCGGCCTCCGTCTTTAGGGTGGAGAAATTAGTCTCTAATAGAGATGTATGTTCTTGACATTTTGCACACCCCATCTGCCATCATAGCTACTATTACGTATATATTTATATATCTGAATGTATACATATTTTATATATCAAACCCAAGCATATTTATTTGTTTATTTGCATCATTCTATCTCTCTCTCTCTCTCTCTCTCTCTCTCTGTATATAATAATAATAATAATAATAATAATAATAATAATAATAATAATAATAATATGATAATAATAATAATAATAATAATAATAATAATAATAATATATGATAATAATAATAATAATAATAATATAATAATAATAATAATAAAATAATAATGATGATAATAATAATAATAATAATAATAAAATAATAATAATAATAATAATAATAATAATAATAATAATAATAATAATATTCAGACAAATACATAACAAAAATACCAGAACTTACAAACACATATAACATACAGAAAATTGCACTACTAGGCACTGCACACATCCTACGCAGAACACTTTCCATACAATAACCATCAGAGCATCACAACAAATCACAGCACATACCCAAGGCACACAGAGCTGCGCTCGGTAGTGAAGTGAAAGCACGATATAAAAATAAAACTACTGAATAATAATAATAATAATAATAATAATAATAATAATAATAATAATAATAATAATAATAATAATAATAATAATAATAGTTATTATTCCAACCTCACAGGTAAAATTCAATATAATAATATTAGGCCGAATTTCGTAATATATAATATATATGTAAATAACTAATTTAGAGACGAACCACCATTTTACAACTCAGCCAATAAAGAACCCGTCCAAAGCCATTCTGTGAGACATATGCCATACAAAATACTAATCTAAAATTTTAATAATCAATAATATTGAACAGTAAGATTATTACAATCATGTATATATTTCTTTATTGCCCATGAGGGGCTAAACACAGAGGGGACAAACAAGGACAGACAAAGGGATTAAGTCGATTACATCGACCCCAGTGCGTAACTGGTACTTTATTTATCGAATTACAATCATATATAAGAGCAAATACTTTTAAAATCACAGCGAATGTCATACAAAGAAACATTTAAAATCAAATAAAGTATAAATTGAACAATAAAAATTAATAGAATAATATAATGTATAAAAGTAAATACTTGTACAATTGACTACGCGCGTTTCAAGATTGCATTAGGACTATATAAAATCATAGAAGCAAACCATATCCAAGTTCATTTGAACGGAAAAAAATATATATATAACAAAGTTTAGTTGTAGAACAGACAAAATATTTAAGGTCATCCACCTAACATCTCACATCTCGAACATTTAATCACATATAAAGAAACATAATTCTTTTTCTTATACATAGAATACGGATGCACGAAATCACAGAAAATGAAACAATATTTTATTTAGACAAGCATATAAAAGATATCGCAATATAGAAAATTAAAAAATTAATACTTCAGCGTCTAAAAAAATTTTTTTACATTATAAAGCCTAGAATAATTAATATATAAAAACATAAAAATACGTATATATACGAATCAATCCCAGAGGCACAATCAGTGCGTGACCTGGGTATTTACATGAATGATGACGCAACCTTTCATGTGCATGTTGCTAAATTGGCAATGAAATGTAGGCGGCTGACCGGATGGATTCTTAGACCCTTTAGAACAAGAGACCAGGAAACCATGATGGTCCTCTGGAGGACACTTGTCCTAAGCCACTTTGACTATTGTTCTCAGCTATGGTCACCATCCAGTGTCAAGTTAATCACAGAACTTGAGGCGATCCAACGAAGCTACACGAAGAAGATAGCCTCTGTGCAGCATATAAGCTACTGGGAAAGACTCAAGAGATTAAAACTATATTCCCTGGAGCGTAGGCGAGAAAGATATGCCATAATATACATCTGGAAGATCCTAGAAGGACTTGTCCCAAACTTTGGCATCGAGAGTTACACAAATGCCAGAACTGGGCGCCACTGCATAGTGCCAAGGACTCCAAATTTGCCATCAAGATGTAGGACAAGATACTGTGATAGCCTGGGCTTCCGAGGCCCACAGCTCTTCAATATCCTCCCGAAGAACCTAAGAGACCTGCATGGGGTGGATGCAGATATCTTTAAAATAAAACTGGATCTCTTCTTGTCAGGTGTCCCAGATGAACCAACTTCACGGCAGCAGGTGCAGATGAGGGCAGCTGCATCGAACTCTCTCATGCACCAAATGGCAATTGCTAAAAAGCATTCGTGAAGTAAAATCATGTAGCAACACCAAATGGCGGTGCCCCAGCATGGCCACAGCTTGTGAGCTGAGACTAGATAAAAAAAAAATAAAAATATAAATACATAAGGTATGGATAAAAGTTCATCGATTAAGGATTTTTTTCCCCAAAGAAGTCTCGTCTTGGTATGTTGTGTTATTATTTTCCCCTGATATAGGAGTCATTACCGTAATGCACCCTCGTGCATTGACTACGCTGATGAAACCCTGAAATGGCCATAGGCACTGTAATTAAGGATTTTGTTTTGGCTTGGGCACCGGTTTTTCTTAAAAGGCTTCGATTTATCTTAAAAAGTAGCTTTTAATCGTAAAAAATTCCTAATCGATGAATTTTTATCTATACCTTTTGTATTTATATGTTTCTTATATATATACGTATTTTTATATTTTTATATATTTATTATTCTAGACTTTATAATGTAAAATAAAAAATTTAACGCTGAAGTATTATTTTTTTGATTTTCTATATTGCAATATTTTCTATATGCTTGTCTAAATGAAATATTGTTTCATCTTCTGTGATTTTGTGCATCCGTATTCTATGTATAAGAAAAAGAATTATGTTTCTTTATATGTGATTAAATGTTCGAGGTATGATATGTTAGATGAATGACCTTAAATCTGTTGCTTGCTCTACAACTAAACTTTGTTATACTCGCCTCATTTACTTGAGCACTCCTCTTGCAGTCCTATTAACCCTCTTGTACCTAATAAAGAACAATCACTATGATCATCGATACACACACACACACACACACACCACACACACACACACACACACACACAGATATATATATATATATATATATAACCAGGTGGGTGCTACTAAGTTAGACATGGCCGAAACCTATCAAAGTATAAAAGTATCAAAGTATATATATTATATTATATTTATAATAGAGGGCATTATACATACATACCAGAGGGCATTATACATACATGCCACAACGCTAAGAGGGACAATTAGTCATTTCTACACCAAAATATTACTAATCCCCCGAATGCAATTTTCACAAGTAAGACATTTAAAAAATATAGACCTGTATCACAGTGATTTCATACTTACGTATTCATCAGCAGGCCTGTCTTACTTTGAAAAATTGCATTCGGTGGGATTAGTAATATTTTTGGTAGAAATGACTAATTGTCCATCTTAGCGTGTGGCATGTATGTATAATGCCCTCTGGCATGTATGTATAATGCCCTCTATATATAAATTAATATGTTCAATAAGAAATAATTATTTTCGAAATTTTTTCTCTTATGAGGTTTTCACGCTATCTACCTGACAATTTCTTGTTAAGTTTTCCTTATTAAGTAGTTGTCCTTAATTGCTAAATTTTTATTCCGAAAAAACTTTTCCTTTCCCGAAATGCAATTCGTAAAAGTCTGCCATTTACCGGATGTAATATATGTAAACTCACCCATGTGCTTCGTTGATGTTGATCAGTTAGCTGATCGGCTTAAGCGAGGCAGGGTCGTTTATGTATGATACATCCAGGCCTGCTGATGAATACGTAAGTATGAAATCACTGTGATACAGGTCTATATTTTTTAAATGTCTTACTTTGAAAAATTGCATTCGGTTGGAATTAGTAATATTTTTGGTAGAAATGACTAATTGTCCCTCTTAGCGTGTGGCATGTATGTATAATGCCCTCTGGCATGTATGTATAATGCCCTCTATATATAAATAATATGTTCAATAAGAAATAATTATTTTCGAAATTTTTTCTCTTATGAGGTTTTCACGCTATCTACCTGACAATTTCTTGTTAAGCTTTCTTATTAAGTAGTTGTCCTTAATTGCTATATATTATATATTATAATATCTATATATATATCTATATATATATATATATATATATATATATATATATATATATTATATATATATATTATATATGTATATATATATATATTATATATATACACATACATACATACATACATGCATACATACATACATACATACATACATACGTACGTACATACATACATACATACATACATACACACATACATACATACACACATACATACATACATACATACATACATACATAAATACATACATACATACATACATACATACATACGTACATGCATATATATATACAGGGTGCGATGGGTAAATTGTCCCCATTTTATCATTAGCAATTTCGCGCATGCGCGTTGTTTGTTTTTGATTTTGTCGACTACACAGTATAGTAGGGTCAGCTGGGCACCATCTGTGAGAAAAACAGCACCATGATGCAATTTACGCTATCAGGGATTTGGAAACGGCATGATGTACTCTTTGGCATTCGCGCCGGAAGCTCCAATACGAACACCAGAACAACTATTGGTTTGCCATGTCCCCAAGACATATACTGAGAGTGATGAAAATCAAACATACAGTCAACATCATGGTGTTTGGAGGGATCAATAGTTATGCATCCATTCATTTTCCCACACGGTATCACACTCAAGGATGCGCAATGGCCCAGTGGTTAGGGCAGCGGACTCGCGGTCGTAGGATCGCGGTTTCGATTCCCAGACCAGGCGTTGTGAGTGTTTATTGAGCGAAAACACCTAAAAGCTCCACGAAGCTCCGGCAGGGGATGGTGGTGATCCCTGCTGTACTCGTTCACCACAACTTTCTCTCACTCTTACTTCCTGTTTCTGTTGTACCTGTATTTCAAGGGGCCGGCTTTGTCACTCTCTGTGTCACGCTGAATATCCCCGTGAACTACGTTAAGGGTACACGTGTCTGTGGAGTGCTCAGCCACTTACACGTTAATTTCACGAGCAGGCTGTTCCGTTGATTCGGATCAACCGGAACCCTCATCGTGGTAACCGACGGAGTGCTTCCATCCATCACACTCAAACACGGAGGCCTACAACAAGTGCCTTGATGAGGTAATGCTGCCCTAGGTCAAGAGGGTAGCTACTGGAAGATCCTATGCCTGGCTACAGGACTCTGCACCATGCTACACAAACAGGGGAACCCAGTTAGGGTTGTCAGACAATTTCTGCAACCATATCACCCCTAACATCATGCCACCTAACTCCGTAAACTGCAACCCATTTATTATTACGTGTGGGTCGCGTTTGAGCGAGAGAGCAACAAAACTCCTTGTAACACCAAAGATGAACTGAAGGCAAGGATTATGGTAGCACTCACCAAACTAAGCAAGGAGACCGTCCAAAAGAGTTGCAGGAGACTCTGAGGTTGTCTGGAGACCGTGGTTGAAGCCAATGTCGATTTTATTGAATAAATTTACTCTTTAGTATTTCAAGATATTTTTATGTAATTTTGGTAAATATATCTGTTAAAATGAGATGTCAATGTTATTCTCACTTTTGCGTAAATTAGAGACAGTTTTTTTTACCGCACTTTCTACCTACCTATCTATCTATCTATCTATCTATCTATCTATCTATCTATCTATCTATCTATCTATCTATCTATCTATCTATCTATCTATCTATCTATCTATCTATCTATCTATCTATCTACCTACCTACCTATATACACATGCATACATACATATATACATATATACATATATACATATATATATTGTTTGTTTTTTTTTTTTTGTTTTTCCAGTTTCAGCTCTTGAGCTGTGGCCATGCTGGGGCACCGCCATTGTGGTGAAAGAGTACAGCAGGGATCACCACCCCCTGCCGGAGCCTCGTAGAGCTTTTAGGTGTTTTCGCTCAATAAACACACACAACGCCCAGTCTGAGAATCGAAACCGCGATCCTGCGACCGCGAGTCCGCTGCCCTAACCACTAGGCCATTGCGCCTCTCTCTCTCTCTCTCTCTCCTCTCTCTTCTCTCTCTCTCTTCTCTATATATATATATATATATATATATATATATATATATATATATATATATATATATATATATTATATATAACATATATATACATACATACATAGACACACTCACACACAGTGACACACACACACACACACATATATATATATATAGCTATACAAACGAGTCTTTTCTGTAGTTGAAGATAAAAAGGGATGTATTGTGTAGCGAAATCCACTTTGTTTCAAGTCAATCGTCATAATATTAGAACCGTTCGTGTGTCTACATAACAATGAATTTATTCAATTAAGCACTACCATGAACTTATCTGGAGGAATTTGAGAGGACTAACATTAAATAAAATTAAGATTATATAACATTTGAAAATAAGAAAAAGAAATCATATTACAGCTTAAAGCATACAGGTTAAATACTACCACAAATAGGACAGACACACATATACTGGATGTTAAGAGTTAAAAAACCACTAAACGACTTTCGGTGGTTAATATAACCCGATCACCATGTTCGTCTTTATATCAGTCTGCTCTTCTTCTAATATATAAGGTAATTATAAATTTTTTTGTATATAATATAGATCACTTTGACTTTTAACACTTATTCAATTGATAATAATTATACTCTTTACTATTTTACTCTTTTACTTGTTTCAGTCATTTGACTGCGGCCATGCTGGAGCAACGCCTTTAGTCGAGCAACTCGACCCCGGGACTTATTCTTTGTACGCCCAGTACTTATTCTATCGGTCTCTTTTGCCGAACCGCTAAATGACAGGGACATAAACACACCAGCATCGGTTGTCAAGCAATGCTAGGGGGACAAACACAGACACACAAACACATACACATACATATATATATATATATATACATATATACGACGGGCTTCTTTCAGTTTCCGTATACCAAATCCACTCACAAGATTTTGGTCGGCCCGAGGCTATAGTAGAAAACACTTGCCCAAGGTGCCACGCAGTGGGACTGAACCCGGAACCATGTGGTTGGTAAACAAGCTACTTACCACACAGCCACTCCTGCGCCTATACAATAATAATTGATAATAATTATACAATAATAATTTTGTATTTTAGAACTGAAGCTTATATAAATCTCAAACCAAACAATTTCATATATTTGTTGTGCAAGATTTTTTATGTGAAGTCGTGTGTTGAAACATATTGTTATATTTTGGAATGGTCATTTTGCCAGTTTAGCCAATAAAAACACACGCACTATATATTTGGTGTTACTTTGCTTCAGTAAAAAATAAATAACACTGAAGCAAAATAACACCAAATATATAGTGGCTAAACTGGCAAAATGACCATTCCGAAATATAACAAACAATTTCATTTTTCTATATATAAAACTCTCTCGATAACTTATTTTTATCTACTTAAAATAAAATTTTATGGCATCCACAACAAAACCACCATATTTGATGGCATATTAGATGCTTCCCAATTTCAGCAGCATACACTCTGGAAAAAAAATTATTTCGTGCATTAAATGATAACGGTCTAACTTCGCATAGATACCCCGGGGTAGTTTTTGCTTTGAGATTTTATTGGAGATGAGAGAATGCATTTTTCATGACTTCAAATGCCATTTATTTTATTGTCTTTAACTATATTTCCAACACTGATATGAAATTCCCTGCGAACAAAACATATTCTAAAACTTTGTCATTTTTTTCTTCCACTTTTTATTCTTACTTAAACATTTCACTGTAATAACTTTACGTGACTTCCTCATATTTTTTGAATAATTCTCTTGTTTGCGAAGTAATGTTGAAATGGAGATTAATTATGTTTTGTTAGTGTCAATCCCAGATATCGAGAGTAAATATTTGTATGTATGTATGTATGTATGTATGTATGTATGTATGTATGTATGTATGTATGTATGTATGTATGTATGTATGTATGTATGGATGTATGTATGTGTGTATGTATATATGTATATATGTACGTATGTATATATGTATGTATGTATATATGTATGTATGTATATATGTATGTATGTATATATGTATGTATATATGCGTGTATGTATATGTATGCATTTGTCATCTTGTATTTGAGAAAAGATGCCTGACTTACTTAAAGATTTCATCGGTTCTTGTCAAGGGTCACACACCTATGACACCTATAACCCTATGACATTATGTGCTTATTACGTATGAATGTGGCCATTACGTAAGTCATGCCTGTCTTGAAACAGCTGCCGAGATAAAACTATGTATCATTCATCTGTTTTGTTTTGTCCTCTTTTTCCCTGTTCTGTCACTCGTATGTTGTGCCCTATGTGAACATATATTTCAAGCTTACCTGTGCTTATTTGTTTCTCTCTCTCTCTCTCTCCTCTCTCTCTCTCTCTATATATATATATATATATATATATATATATATATACATACTATGGAGATGTACTTGCATAGCAAGTGACTCGATCTGAGATCGTGTGCTGAAACAAAAACGATTGCAGTGTGGAAGACGTTTTGAAGCCATTTAAAGAAAACACACATAAAAACCGTTAGATTAATTTCAATATTTAAATTTAATTTGTCAAAGACCGCGACCTGTTCACTGACAAAATTCCGAGCTTCAATACATATATTGTAAGTTTTACTCTAGTATATTTCAGTGTCAAGTTGTCTTGTAATATTTCTCTGTAATGTTGATAAACCAATGAGCACAGACTCTGAGAAGTGTTTTCATTATAAAATGAGAAACTAAGTACTTAGCTGAGAGTGACGTCCTAAGCTAAACAAAGTTCTAATTGTTATATATTGCTGTATTTTAAATATTTTCAGAAAATCTATTCCCAAGGTATCCACTCAACCAACGAAACCTGAACAGTCATGAAAGTTGTTGACGTATGCCGGAAACAACCAGAGCCTCCTGATGGGGGTTGGGGATGGGTTGTTTGTTTAGCTGCAGCCTGTAACAGTTTCACGGTTGTGTTTCTGACAAATCCTGCTGGTATATTACTGATTGGCCTCAGAAGAACCTTTCAGGATCCCGTATCGAAATTATCCTTAATAAGTGGTCTGCTAAGTGGACTTAGCATGCTTTCAGGTAAACGACATATTTTTACAGTGTATAAATTATAATTTTTTTATAGTTAAATTCTGTCTTATCCTTCACTGGTTGTAGTCATTGGACAACTACCATAGTGGAGCACCACAATCAGGAATTTAGTGGATTATAAACAGTACCAGTTCTTACAGAAAGGTAATCAGTCACACACACATATTTATGCATATGTATAAGTGTATGTACGCATATATAATACGCATATATGTGTATTATATGTTTATGCATAAGTATATGTATGCATGTGGAGGCGCAATGGCCCAGTGGTTAGGGCAGTGGACTCACGGTCGATAGAATGAAATCCCTTTGAAAAACTGCAATCGATAGTATTCACAACTTCCCCTCGTCTCAAAATTGCTTGTTTTGTGCCTAAAATTCCCAACCAATTTATTTCCAGCTCCAATTGCCAGTATCCTCTTGAATTACTTAAGCCATCGGACAGTGTTGATATTATCCGGGCTTATTGCATTCACGGGTGCCATATTGGGAGCATTTTCTACCAGTCTCGATATGATGATTGTAACATATGGTCTCATAACAGGTAAGACATCGCCTTGCTTTTTGACATCATTTCTATGAACATATATTTAGCATACCATCCTAAATTATATTTAATTTTCTTTTCTACTGTGGGTCCAAGGTCCGAAATTTGGGGGAGGGGAGACCAGTCGATTATATCGATCCCAGTGCATAACTGGTACTTATTTAATCGACCCCGAAAGGATGAAAGGCAAAGTCGACCTCGGCGGAATTAGAACTCAGAACGTAGCGGCAGACGAAATACCTATTTCTTTATTACCCACAAGGGGCTAAACACAGAGCGGACAAACAAGGACAGACAGACGGATTAAGTTGATTACATCGACCCCAGTGCATAACTGCTACTTGTTTAATCGACCCCGAAAGGATGAAAGGCAAAGTCGACCTCGGCGGAATTTGAACTCAGAACGTAGCGGCGGACGAAATACCGCTAAGCATTTCGCTCGGCGTGCCACCGATTCTGCCAGCTCGCAGCCTTAATTTATATTTGATATTGTAACAAAGATTAAGGCGGTGAGCTAGCAAAATCATTTTATATTATTTTTATATGTCATTCCATATACAAGGCCGCAAGCTTGCAGAATCGTTAGCACACCAGAAAAATGCTTGGCAGCATTTTGTCTATCTTCACGTCCTGAGTTCAAATTCCGCCGCGACCGACTTTGCCTTTCGATAAAATAAATACCAGTTGAGCACTGGAATCGATATAGTCGACTTACCCCTCCCCAACCTCCCATCCGAACTTGTTGGCCTTGTGCCAAACTTTGAAATCACTATTTTATTTCATACTAGCAGTATCGCCCGGCGTTGCTCGGGTTTGTAAGGGAAATAACTATATAAGCATTTTTAGAGCGTTATAGCCAAAAAGTAGCAAAAAAATGCATTAAAAATGGAAAAAAAATTATGGTAATTTTTTTTTTAAATCGTTGACTCATCGTAGACATTTTTAGAGAGTTACTTCCCTTATATAATAGCGAAAAAATGCATTAAAATGGAAAAATGATGGTAATTTTTTAAAAAATCGTACACATCGTAGACGCGCGCTAATACCCAGAAGGGCTCGATATGAATCACGACTATAAGATACCCGGTTTTGGTTAAACTACACCGCAAAATGTGGGAGTAGTTAGGAATCTAAATCGTAGGAGACAGACACACAACTTCACTTTTATATATAAAGATTTATTTCATATTTTTAAAACAAATGAGAGAAATATATCTTCCAAGACTGAACCCTAACACGTGGAATATTCCATTCTTTTGCAGGTGTAGCTATTGGAATGATTTATTTCACATCCCACGTCATTACAGGACTTTACTTTAAAAAGAAGCGTGCCTTGGCATTAGGAATCACCAACTGTGGTGGAGGTGTGAGTATAATGGTGGCAAGTTTGATTATGGAGTATCTCTTGGACTTCTATGCACTTCGAGGTTCCTTGCTTCTTATATCGGGGTTGCTTCTGAATGTTGTCGTTTTTGGAGCACTTTGCCGACCTTTGCCCTTTACCTACACAGATGCTAAGAAGACGGCATATGTTGGTGAGTACATTTATGTTTGATGTTATAATGTCTAATATACGTATAACGAAAAGAACATAAATAATTTAAGGGAGGGCAATAGAATTAGGGGCAAAAGTTTCCTGCTGCTTTCTAATGCTAATTACACATTTACTTCGAGTGTAAGTCTGATAAAAAAAAAAAAAAGGTAGTGACGTAGACATTACAAGAAATTATGATGAAACTCGTAAATATAATGTCTATTGATAAACGATTCTAGTGTACAAATATATCTATATGTAATGTGTGGAGGCGCAATGGCCCAGTGGTTAGGGCAGCGGACTCGCGGTCATAGGATCGCGGTTTCGATCCCCAGACCGGGCGTTGTGAGTGTTTATTGAGCGAAAACACCTGCTGTACTCTTTCACCACAACTTTCTCTCACTCTTACTTCCTGTTTCTGTTGTACCTGTATTTCAAGGGGCCGGCCTTGTCACTCTCTGTGTCACGCTGAATATCCCCGAGAACTACGTTAAGGGTACACGTGTCTGTGGAGTGCTCAGCCACTTACACGTTAATTTCACGAGCAGGCTGTTCCGTTGATTCGGATCAACCGGAACCCTCATCGTGGTAACCGACGGAGTGCTTCCATCCATATTTACTATGTAAGTATTGTTTATTGTGTAAATTTATTATATATGAATTTACATGTGGGTGTGGGCGTGGGTGAGTGTGGGGGTGTAAATTTAGGATGTTATACGTATACACATTACACACACACACACACACACACATATATATATATATATATTTATATATATTATATATATATATTATGTCTTACGTATTTATCGCTGAAGAGGGGAAAATTCTTATGAATTAACCCTGAAATTGGGACCAATTGTCTTTTTTTCGGCGTATTTGGCATTAGAATTTTTATTTTGCCCTTATTTTATAAGTTATTTATAAATTTAACCTTTAAAGGTATTTTTTGATATACTGGCCATTGATAAATTTTTTTTTTCGAAAACAATTTTATCCTACATTAGTTATATATATATATATATATATATATATAATATATATATATATATATATATATATATATATATATATATATATTATATACAACAGCTGCCGATAGACACGTAAATTGCATGGATTTCGGTCTAATTCCTTTATGTATGGCTAACTTCTTGTGATTGTGTATTCTTTTGTATGACTGCAAATGCATTTCAGTATGTATTACAGTTTAAAAAAAACTTTTGAAGAATTCATATATTTCTCTAGCAACAGACGGGTCCGACCACCCTTCTGCAATGGAAACTCCATCTTCAGCGCCAGAATCAGGGAACAGAGAAGACGTTAACCATAAAGAAATAATTAACGAAGCATTTGACATGTCGGGCGAAGAACAGAATACGGTGAGAGAGAGAGAGAGAGAGAGAGAGAGAGAGAAGAGGAGAGGAGAGAGAGAGAGAGAGAGAGAGAGAGAGAAAGTAGTATGTACTACATGTTTGTTTACTGCATAAATTCTTTTCTACTTTAGGCACAAGGCCGGAAATTTTTGGGGAGGGGTCCAGCCGATTAGATCGACCCCCGTACACAAATAGTACTTAATTTATCGACCCCGAAAGGATGAAAGCGGGTCTTAAAGCTGTTTGACGTCATTCCGATGTAGGATTTTCTTTTATCATCAGGGCCTGATCTTACCTCGCATGTATAGACGAGGTCCCTCTGTAGGCAGTTGTTGGTGAGGGGGCAAGTGGTTTTATCAGGGCAGTTGCAATTGCTATCGGATGTTGGATGGGCCTCGGAAAAAGTAGATATATTAAGTTTTTTCACATTGTTGTTGGCTAGGTTCCTGGCTAGATTGGGCGTGGTAGAGTAGGAGAGTCTAATGGTGTTCTTATTTAGGATAGTATAGTACTTATGTTGGGTGGGGAAGTGTTTCTGTAGGAGAGTGAAGAAGATTTTAGCTACAGGTGTAGCTACCTCACGGTTGAAGGGGGGGTTGTACCAGCTAATGTGCCTTCGTCTATTTTTCCTGGGTTGGCGTGGGGCTATACTAGTATAGGTAATCTTATCTTTAAAGCCACTGCGGGCCAGGGCCTCGTTGTAATAGGGGGCTGCGGCCTTAAAGATCTTCCGTGGCGGACAGGCTAGAAATTCTAATTGAGACACTTTTTACTAGGTTGTCTAATATATTTTTGGGGTGGT
>NC_043014.1:2157316-2159816 GCF_006345805.1 Octopus sinensis
GAGAGAGAGAAGAGAGAGAGAGAGAGAGAAGAGAAAGTAGTATGTACTAACATGTTTGTTTTACTGCATAAATTCTTTTCTACTTTGGCACAGGCCGGAAATTTTTGGGGAGGGGTCCAGCCGATTAGAAGAAGATCGACCCCCGTACACAAATAGTACTTAATTTATCGACCCCGAAAGATGAAAGCGGTCTTAAGCTGTTTGACGTCATTCCGATGTAGGATTTTCTTTTATCATCAGGGCCTGATCTTACCTTCGCATGTATAGACGAGGTTCCCTCTGTAGGCAGTTGTTGGTGAGGGGCAGTGGTTTTATCAGGGCAGTTTGCAATTGCTATCGGATGTTGGATGGGCCTCGGAAAAAGTAGATATAATTAAGTTTTTTCACATTGTTTGTTGGCTAGGTTCCCTGGCTAGATTGGGCGTGGTAGAGTAGAGAGTCTAATGGTGTTCTTATTTAGGATAGTATAGTACTTATGTTGGGTGGGGAAGTGTTTCTGTAGGAGAGTGAAGAAGATTTTAGCTACAGTGTAGCTACCTCACGGTTGAAGGGGGGGTTGTACAGCTAATGTGCCTTCGTCTATTTTTCCTGGGTTGGCGTGGGGCTATACTAGTATAGGTAATCTTATCTTTAAAGCCACTGCGGGCCAGGGCCTCGTTGTAATAGGGGGCTGCGGGCCTTAAAGATTCTTTCCGTGGCGGACAGGCTAGAAATTCTAATTGAGACACTTTTTACTAGGTTGTCTAATATATTTTTGGGGTGGTTGGAATTAATGTCTATATTCTAAGGATTCATTTGGTTTGTGGTACGGGTAATAAAGTGAGGTTTTTAAGTCGAGGGTAACGTCAAGGAGTTTAGCTTTGGTTAAGTTGGATTCTAAGGTAATCCTAAGGCCTAAGTTTTTTAAAGAAGGTGTAAAGATTTTTCCGGAACCCATCCGTGGTCCTGGGGTTTATTTTGTGGAGGGCAAAAAGGCCGTCATCGTGGTAAAGACCACCGGAGAGGCCTGTGAATAGGGTCTTCAGCCTATGGAGGATGAAAAGGCCCCCTAGGTCACTTATTTCAGCCGTCGCTAGCACCCATGCTGACGTCGAAGGGGGTCACAGATTTTTTGTTGATCCAGTGGGATCCGTCGTGGAAAAGAAAAAAAGTCTTAACGTGCGTGGAGGATCACATCTTGCTCGGCCTCGGTGATGGTGGAGGACCTCCTAGCGAAGTTAATCGCGTCGATCAGCAAGCTCTCCGATATGGAGGCGTAGTAATCCTCGATATCCAGTTGTAGGAATCGGGTGTTGCTTTTGTCAGGTAAATCCCGGAACCAGGTTATTGCCTCGGAGGTCCTATTTCCAGAGTGGAAGGGGTGAAGCTTCACGCATTTTTGGTAAAATCCTGTCCAGGATCTTCTTGCTGCGGATCCGATGTCAGACTTGGTTGGGTTAATCAGTCGGACCGACGGTTTATTTTCGAAATGGTCTTTGTGGTCTTTCAGGGTGAAGTGTGGGGACTTCACCCTCAGGGGTTCAGTTCGGTCAATCGATTTTGGGGAGTGGCAATCTCTTTCCCGGCTAAGTTGGTTTCAGTTAGCGCTGTGTCCGTCTACTTTCTTGTACTTAGCTGTGATGGCGTTATCAGCTACTCTGTTGTAGTATCCGGAGTCACCGCGTAAATATTATGTGTGTGTGTGTGGGTATGTATGTGTATATATATGTATGTGTGTGTGTGTGTATATATGTAATATATGTATATATGTATGTATGCATATGTGTATATATATATATATATAGATAATATAGGTAAACAGTAACATTAATTACAGACATGGGCAAGACATGAAACACCACAGAGACGACACAAGAACCACAGACACGGACATTCGAAGCCCTCAGTCATCAGTCAAGAACCAGATCATCTTAGCAATTTCGGCTGATTAATCTTGAGATTGCTCCGATATGGCCAGCCCGCCAAGGGAATCTAAGCCAAGCGCATTAGATCCCCTGGAAGAAAGCTTCGAATGTCTACACGAAAGGACGGAAACAGATCGAAGTACACAAACAAAAATACAGAATCTTGACACCAATAAGAATACAAAAACGTAAAAACAATACGGGTAAAAATAAAAAATAAAACAAAACAAAACCAGGAACGTAGGACAAGGTCTTTCGACAGACGATTTGAGAATGGGGCTGGCTTGTGAAGTTGTGCCTAAAGGCCACGGGGAGACGAACAAATCCGTGTTGCTTCTGAGGCTGCTGAAAACGAAAAGAGCGCTCAACAGCGGCTAGCTGTCACGTGAGAACAAAAGACAGGAGAAAGGGACAGATAAAAGGGAGAGAGGTGGACGAGGGAGGAAAAAGAGACAGATCGAGGGGGCTGGAGGTGAGAGAGATAGAGAAACGTAGAAAGGGGGGGGACGGATGGAGAGGGAAAGAAAGGGAGTGGAAAAGGGAGGAGAGAGAGAGAGAGAAAAAGAGACAGATTAAGAGTCGTATCAAAGCTTGAG
>NC_043014.1:2169816-2182316 GCF_006345805.1 Octopus sinensis
ACTTGTTAGGTGACTAGTCAAGCAGAAAAGGACGTCATCAATATTCTGACTAATGACTTCCCCTGTTTGTATCCTGTCCATTCTAGCAGAGCTATCTATATATATATATAGATAGCTATCTATATATATATATAGATAGTTAGATAGATGAGTGTATTTTTACCTTGTTAACAATTAACACGGAAAAATAAATAAATAGTTACCAGGGCAGCAAAAATCTCACAAGTAAAGATGTTGTAAATCCATCATTTTTTGCTAAAATGTCGTATTGACGAGTTTCGTTTTTTTTCACTTTCCCGAAGAGAAGATTGCATTGTTTATACCATTTATTCTTTTGAATAGTGTCAGTGTAATTTTCGAAACATGTGTCGAAAGTAAAAATACTTGTTTAAACCTGCGTTAACTCCATTTTTATTCATATATATATATATATATATAGGAATAAAAAATGGAGTCAACGCAGGTTTAAACAAGTATTTTTTCTTTCTACATATGTTTCAAAAATTCCACTGATACTTATTCAAAAGAATAAAAGGTATAAACAATGCAATCTTCTCTTCGGAAAAGTGAAAAAACGAAACTTGTCAATACGACATTTTAGCAAAAAATGATGGATTCGTATAGCGATAGACAGAACGCTATTAATATTGTTTAAAAAAACGTTATATGATATAACGTCATAAGTAGCTAACAGAAAGAGTAGGGATATTAATAGTGAATGTTAAATATAAAGGAAATTAAAGTCTAAACTATATATAATGATAGAGACTACTTATATGCACTAAAAGTATGCTTTTGCCAATGCTTACATCTGTATGCTCGTTCTATAACCGTGTTTACTAGAGTATTTAGAAAAAATAATGAAAAATAGCTCAGAATTGCAGAGAAGACAGAATTTCTTGCCTTTGCCATATGGTATCGAAATTGAGAGGATCAACCATTCCAAATGAAATTGTTCATTGTGGTCTTTTAAATTCCAAATCAGTTTGCTGAGACCGGTACTATTCCGTTTATTTCTATCTCTAAATGTTGAGTAATGGATAGAAATTCTCTTAGATAACTCTAACGATGTGCTTCCAATGTAAAATCGTATGTGTATATATATTTGCTATTTTTCAGTTGCTACCATAGCGTACACCTATGTGCCGCCTATGTGTGTCTGGTCATTTGGAATGGGCGAACAAAAAGCGGCAAGCTTGATATCGTTTGTTGGACTGTTTGCGATAATCGGCAATTTTTCTGTCGGTGTTCTTGTCGACCTGTTTCACATAAGCAGCAAGAGGATCTTCGCCTTCAGTCTGTTCACCCTCTTTGTCATGATCTTATTGATTCCACACTGTAATAAATACGAATACATGGCTCCAGTCCTTTGTGTGTATGGAATTACACTCGGTATGTTTTTGGAATCAATTTTCATTATTTCAGTTATTACTTACACCTAAACGTACGTTTTCTATAACATTACTTTCTACGTCTAGAACTTAACCTAAAGATATATCCATGGCTTCAGTGTTTTAGGAACAGACTTTTTTCACGCTTCGGAGTCTACAGACTTTATTACCATTTATCTTGTGTTAAGGTCTTTCAAAGATCCTTCGTGTGATGTTATTAGCCAGCAGTTTTCTTTTCGATACTCGACTCAAAACCTTTCTTCTCTTCCGTGTGTAAATGTTTGAAAACAAGTGATGGTATGATTTTTCAAATCCCCCTTGAACATGGCACTTCAGTGTGGTGTCAAACATAGGATCGGTTGATTTAAGCACTGATACATTTGCGATGACGGACCGCCACGTACCATTGATCGCATCCGAGGTAAGTTTGAATCGGAACTTTGCATGACGTCCACAAGAATCGTTCAGGAAGACCACGGCCATCAACCAGCCCTGCAAAAGGAAAACAAATTGCTGAAAACCCTCCGCTGAACCCCCAACAAATGGCTCATGAAAGAAGAAACCCAGAATCAAATTTTGAAGCGAGTTCATTGGAAATGCAACATTCAAACATTAATCCACGCTGTAAATAATGAGGACGATTCTGAGTGGAGAGATGAATTTTGTGAGTGAGATTTAGGCAGATGCGAGGAACATGCAGCTTTTTCATCCAAAACTATTTGGTGCCATGAGGCTGGCTTTAAGTTAAGTAGTTCATTAACCGATACAATTACACCTCCTGGGCTCCTCAAAATCTGTATGTTACTATAGAACACCGTGTGAACTTAATAAGGGTTACAGTGTGCTGTGGTATAACAGCGTTGGGTATCTTACAGTCATTCTTTTTATGATCAAATTGTCATTGGAGATGTTCAGCTAAACTTGCTGCCGTAATCCGACATTCCACGCGCGGAAGAGTTGTTTGGCGACGAAGAGATTTACTTTAAGCAAGATGGAGACCCTCCCCCACTACTATCGTCATGCAAGGGTCAAGGGTCAATTGAGATGCAATTTTTCCAAACAGATGAATTGGGTACGAAGAGGCAGTGTTCAATTCCCTTCACGTTCCCCCATACCTCACCCCCAATGGACTCCTTTTATGGGGATATCTCAAAGATAAGGTTTACGGCTCCAAACTTGCAACAGTCGATGAGTTGAAAGAAGAAATTGAAAGACAATGTCTCATAGCTTCAAATGAAATGATTCGTAACGCCATTGAATCCATTGGTCCGTTTGGAAAACGGTGGACGTCAGTTTGAACATTTGGAAACATGCATTTGTTCATTTAACCATCAATTTTGTTTCTAAATCAATAAACAATGCATTTATTGCCATTTAAAGAATGAGTACCTTACTTTTGGTAGACACTCTGAGTGTATATATACTACATACACACATACAGACATACAAACACACGCTCACGCACACACACACGCACACACATACACACACATACATAATATATCTATATATCTATATCTATATCTATCTATCTATCTATCTATCTATCTATCTATCTATCTATCTATCTATCTATTTCTCTCTCTCTCTCTCTCTCTATATATATATATATATATATATATATATATATATACATACGTATATGCATATTGTTTTGTGAAAACCAGTTTTTAGCGAAACAGTCCACAATTGCATATCCATTGTGTTTTCAGTCTCATACACTTTAATTAGTTGACTGCATTTTAATTAGTTTGTAAACTTACGTAGGAATGAGGTCTGATATTCAATCGCTTCGCTTTAAAATTATTGCTGTTTCATTTATTGTATTTTGTAATAACAGCAGACTTCAAGTTAAGTTTCGAATCACTGCAGGTGTATTTGTTGTCGGTGCATTGTTAACAGCATGCAAAACCATGATCTTTGACCAAGTTAGGGCTACATGGAAGACACCTTAGATACTTCGATTTAATGAGACAACTTGTAAATCAGACAAACAGTAGTTATTCCATAGGGTCTTAAACAAGATGGTGATATATTGAAAACTGGGATAATTTCCGAATTTATAGAATTTTGTTCTGAAAGAATTGGCAAAAAAACCAGAATTCCTTTAAACTTCAAAAATAGAGAACAAACCAATAATCGCTTTGTTTACTAAAATTGATATTCTACAAGGCTTTCAAAGACATTTAAGGGTCCATAGGATCGTTGCATTTTCAAAGAATATGAATAGGAATTTCGTGTCTTCAGTCAAGCATGAAACTTGATAATAAACTCGAAGAAATTCCATTGAATAAATGAAGAATGAATGAAGAAATAAGTCTAAATATCAAGGAATATATAGCAAATTAAACAGACTAAGGGAAGGAAAGATAGATTTTCTGGACAATGATGTTAGACTGACGAACATTGTACAGAGATTTGGGTTTCTTAATGGGTAAAGAAATTGGATCTATGGGAGAACAAAATATTTTCTGAAGAAATAGGATTTATGTGTATACTAGCAGTATCGCCCGGCGTTGCTCGGGTTTGTAAGGGAAATAACTATATAAACATTTTTAGAGATGTAAAGTATAATAGCCATCTCAATATGTTACTGTAGCTTTTTACGTTCTGAGATTTCATAATAAATTTTTAGAGAGTTACTTCCCTTATATATGCCAAAAATGCATTAAAAATGGGAAAAATTGATGGTAAATTTTTTTTTAAATCGTAGACTCATCGTAGATGCGCGCTAATACCCAGAAGGGCTCGATATTAATCACGACTATAAGATACCCGGTTTTGGTTAAACTGCACCGCAAAATGTGGGAGTAGTTAGGAATCTAAATCGTAGGAGACAGACAGCACACAACCTCTCTTTTATATATAAAGATTATGTTATCAGATTGAGGATGAATTCATATTTTATTCTTTGTTTGTTCCAGGATTTGCAGTCTCTCTCAGACTGGTCCTCACTACAGAAATAGTTGGGACAGAACAAACCACGAAAGCATACAGCATTTTAAGTTGCGCCTGTGGAATTTCATTTTTTGCTTCCCCTCCTACCTTTGGTAAGTTTATTGATTGTATTATTGCAGACGTTTCTATAAAGAAGGAAGCAGAAGAACGGATGAAGTATGGCCATAAATAACAGTCGATTTCTCTGTTAGAAAATATTTCCATATCTCTTTTCTCTTTTTTACTTGTTTCAGTCATTTTGACTGCGGCCATGCTGGAGCACCGCCTTTAGTCGAGCAAATCGACCCCGGGACTTATTCTTTGTAAGCCTAGTACTTATTCTATCGGTCTCTTTTGCCGAACCGCTAAGTGACGGGGACGTAAACACACCAGCATCGGTTGTCACGCAATGCTAGGGGGACAGACACACAAACACACACATACATATATATATATAACGGGAAGCTTTATGAAAATAAACAAAAGACGAAGGCAGGTGGAAAACAAACGAACAATTGTATTAGTATGGCGCTCAGGAAATATAAATAAACAAGTCTTTAACGTTTCGAGCCTACGCTCTTCAACAGAAAGATACACAGAGAGAGAAAAACACAGAAAGAAGGAGAGAAAAAAAATGCGTGCAGTAGCTAACGAATCAACATGGCGATCTGATTTCGGCCAGAGGTCAAAGATCAAACATGAGACGCGAGAGCGAAATAAGGGGAGATAATAGGGTTGATAAAAGGGTTGAGGGACCAGCTAAAAGTGCGTGGGAGGGGTCTGGATGTGTGTATATATAGGGTTGGTGTATGTATTAGTATGTATAAGGGTGTGTGTGTGTGTGTGTGTGTGTGTATGAGAGAGTATTAGTGCGTAATTGGGTCTGACGTGCGTATGTATGGGGTTGGTGTATGTATTAGTATGTATTAGTATGTATTAGTACGTATTGGTATGTATAGGTATGTGTGTGTGTGTGTGAGAGAGTATAAGTGCGTATGCGGGGTCTGGACGTGTGTATGTATAGGGTTGGTGTAAGTATTAGTATGTACTAGTATGTATTAGTACGTATTAGTATGTATTAGTTGGTGTGTGTATTAGTATGGCACATCATATGTGATGTGATGTGTAAAGTCATGTGGTGTAGTGAGGAGAAGAGGGGGAGGGGGAGAAGGGGAGGGGAAGAAGAGGGGGAGGAGAAGGGGGAAGAGGAGAGGATGGGGGAGAAGGAAGGGGAGGAGGGGGATGAAGGAGGAAAGAGGGAGAGGGGAGAGAGAAAGGGAGAGAGGGAGGGAGGGAGCAGAGGGAAGGGGAAGAGGGAGGGAGAAAGAGGGAAGAAGGGAAGGGGAGTAGGGGTGAAAGGATGAAGGACTGAAGAAGTAGGGGTCGGGGGGAGAAAGGATAGGTGAGGAGGGGGGGAGAGGGGGGTTAGATGAGGAGGGGGGGAGAGTTGAGACCAAATGGCGTATAAGAGCGAAGAGAGAAGATTAATTCCTGTTCACGGCGCAAACGGGAATCCGGATGGCCTCTGTGTAAGGACAAACCGAACACAGATAGGTGTTGCAAGAGTGACCGGTGGAGCGGAAATGGCGTGAGACCGGTGTGTCGTTCGCAAGGTGGATGTCACGAAGGTTTTCCGCGAACCGGTCAGCCAAGCGGCGTCCCGTTTGTCCAATGTACAAGGAATTGCAGAGAGAGCAAGAGATGCAATAGATAATATTGCTGGAGGTGCAGGTGAAGGAGTGGATGATGGGATAGGGTCGATGGTGGGTGCTAGTGAGAGGCGGTGGGTGTTGGAGAGGTAAGGGCAAGTGCGGCAACGTGGGCGGGAGCAGGGGAACGAGCCGGGTTGGGAGGTAGGGTCAGGGAAGGAGCTATGGACCAAAAGGTCTCGAAGGTTGTGGGCTCTTTGAAAGAGGGGAGGGGTCGGTTAGGGAAGAGGTGAAGTGGACGGGTCGGACTGGAGATGACGGAAAGCTCGAAGAATGGTGCGTTGGAGACGTAGGGTCGTGGGGTGGTAAGTGAGGGGAAAAGGGAGGCGGGAGACTACAGGGCGGGTTCGGGGAGAGAGAGCAGATACAACGGTCCACGGACCGTGCTCTGGCAAGGGCGGTGTGGATAGTGGTGAGGGGGTATCCACGTAGGGTGAAGTGGTGAGCCATACGTTGAGACTGAGTCTCAAAGTCATAGTCGTCACTACAGAGCCTACGTAGACGGAGGAATTGGGAATAGGGATGGAAAGCTTGGTGTGTTCATATATACGACAGGCTTCTTTCAGTTTCCGTCTACCAAATCCACTCACAAGGCATTGGTCGGCCCGGGGCTATAGCAGAAGACACTTGCCCAAGATGCCACGCAGTGGGACTGAACCCGGAACCAAGCTACTTACCACACAGCCACTCCTGCGCCTTCTTCTATTTCTTTCTTAAGGAAAATTAAATTATACATATGTTTTTAATCTTGAAACCCGCTTTTAGTCCAATTCTTTGGGGAGCAAAAACATTATGATTGGTATTAATGTTATTAAATTGATCAACTTTGTATTTCATTCTTCCGGGTTCGAAATATAAGACTCGAATAATCCCAAGTAAAATACATTACTGAGAACGACGCTTGTAATTATTGAAATGAATGCAAATGTTTCTTGAGATTTCAACGCTTCACAGAGATTTTGAAGTGCAAAACGATTCATTACTAATCATATTACAAAAAAAGCCAATTTAAACGAATACGTAGGTGAATTTAAAAGCCAAAATGAAGGGGGAAATAGGTGACATGTTTTAATATGTGGATTTATAAACTTCGTTTCCTTAGTTTAGATAACAAAAGATACTTTAAAGTGGATTCATTTAAATAATTGGAACCAGTGTTTTGGTTTTCGTGTAAAATGCTTAAAATGTTCAGTCGGAGGGTGTACCCCATTGCACATTGTTGCAGCGCCTGTGTTTGACACCTTTGAGGTAATATACTGATGATAGAAGACATAGCAAACCTACTGTAGCAGAGACTAGAAGTAGGGACCGTAAAAAGTATTTGAGTAGTTAACATTACATTACCTAAAACTAAATTTATTAAATCGTGATTACATACTTCTACATAAGGTTGGAGTTGCTTCAGAAGCAAATATGATAAAATAATTTAAATCCTATTTCATTTACAGTTGTTGGTAAAGATATAAAATTCTGAATATTTGATACTTTACAGATAAAAGTATAAAATATTTACTGGGTGTCGCTTGCATTGTGAAAGAAATCGTTTTATTAATGATAAAAAATGTGGTAACTGTTCATGAATTTTAAAACGAGACAGGGCTTCACAAAGGTATGTCTCATCACACACACATACATAGAAAGCACACAAAGACGGACAGGCAAGCACATAAATATACAGGATACGTACATACAGATGCACACACATACATATATACATACATGCATGTATAGGCACACACACACACACACACACACACACACACACACTTGCGCACAAACAAACAAAAGGGAACGCAGTGTAAATAACGGACAGAGTCAAAACTATTGAAAAGGTTGCAAGACGCAACGAAAATTTTAGGACAATAGAAATAAGAAAAAAAAGTGGAAATTTTACCGGTGAGTGTGTTAAATAATAAGGCACAATAAGAAAATGACTCTCCCCAGACACAACAGGATTTTTGATAATTTTCTTAAAAAACAGAAAACAAGTTTTTGATTATATTCGTAATGTTTAATAACGTTGGGTGAAGTCAATCTATATAAACGAAATATATAATTACAATTTAATAACAAATGTTTTTTTTGTTTTGTATTTCAGGACTGGTTTTCGACACCACAAACTCATTTATGGCCGTTTACTTTGCTGGTGGAGCATGCGCATTGACTAGTTTAATTTTATTTTTGTTAATTGGCTGCCGGGATATATTTCATCAGAAACGTCTGAAGAAATAAACTCTGATTTCTAAAGTGTCTTTACAGCTGTTTCATATTTATATTTTGTAAATTAATAACAGAAGACCATGGACCATCTGAGAGTGTTTGTCATTGAAGAGATCAAACGAGGTCGAAACAGCGGTATCTAATGATCTGAACAAGCTCCGGTGCTTTTAAAAATATACATCACTTTAAGAACTTCCCCGGTGACAAAATATTAAAGCAAGTGCTGTATATATACTTGTTTATGCATTATGAATGTTACACACATATTATTTTAGATGTATACACCTTGAGCTAAGCAGATAATGTTTGCTGTAAAGTAAGCTGTAATATGTATTCATTAAGTATGATAAAAAGAGCTACGAAATATTCCTAAAAATATTCGCTTCGTTTTTATGATACGTAAACATATTTTTAAGCATCTAATTCGTTTTAGTATTATTTTCATCGGTTTCATAAATATTTCCACGAGAAATAGTCGGGAGATATTATTCTTACATTAAATCTAAGACTTCTGGGATTTCTTTTATAAATATACATTTAGCAGGATGCTCAGTGTAAGTCAGATGCTGTCTTTCCTGGTCTTTCACCCAGTTTACTGAAACACTACTTAAATCAAAACTATCGTCTCATTATTTAAACCTAAGCGACTGCTTACGTTCAGAGTTCAAACTCCACCGAGGTCGAACTTTGACTTTCATCCTTTTCAGGATGATAAAATGAGTTCGATTTGAGCAATGGGGTCGATATAATCGGCTTACTTCTCTCTTCAAAATTGCAGGCCTTGTGCCAAGCTTAAGATTATTTAGATTTTTCTCCTTCACTCAGGTATAGATTCTTTCATTCTTTCACTTGTTCCAGTCATTTAGACAGCGGTCATGTGTGTGTGTGTGTGTGTGTGTGTGTGTGTGTGTGTGTGTCTGTGTGTGTGTGTACACGTATATATGTATTTATCACAACTAAATTTCATCCGCCGTTTAAACACTGATGCTTTCTGCCTTCCCACCATTATTTTTATTTTATATCATTATACCTCATTGATTTTCTCACTGTTTACTTTTCAATTATTATTATTATTATTATTATTATTTGATAATGTGTCTATTTCCCTGATATATGTTTGTGAAAACGTTCTTCACTTTTTCCTAGATAGATATTTCAAGAAATACCTTCTGGTGTTGTACCGTAGGCATCTCGGAAAGGGCTTCTCTCACCCGAAACAAAAAGGACAGGCGTGACTCTGTTGTAAAATGTTTGCATCCTTTCCAACCACATTGTTTCGAGAATGATTATATTATATATATATATATATATATATATATATATATATATATATATATATATATATATATATATATATATATATATATATAGTTGGGATACAGCAGAAAACACTTTCCAAAGGTGCCACACAGTGGAACTGAACCCGTAACCATGTGCTTGGGAATTGAACTATTTACCACAATACCACGTCATAATTTAGTGATGGAGTTAATGATACCTCGTAAATAGGTGCAATGGCTAATTTTTTCTTAGTCTACTTATCATATTTACAACTCGCTTTATGTGTGTATCCATGTGTATACACGCATGTGACGCAAAGTATATTTATGGGACAAATCCTCTAAAAAAGACAGTTTATAAAGAAATATAAATTTGGAACGAAACAGAAGCATCTTATAAAATATAATTTATTTCATACAAAATTTATTACGTAAAGTTATTAACGAAATAAACACTAGTGCAAGAACGGCACAGGCTCCAGCTCCGTAGAACACAACCAGGAACGATCCGGTGATGTCATAAAACAGACCTAAAATGACAAATTAGATTGTTTAAAGAATCACAGTTCCTGAAGACATTGTATCGATTTAATCAATACACGCATGGGGTATTATTTGAAGGACAATATCGTACGTTTTCATCATTAAAACTTGTAAATATTAAAGTCAATTGTTTTTAACGGGGAACTTGAAGTAGATAAAGCTATATATAATGGCGTGTAGCATATTGGGTTTAAGAACCCCTTGGATGGAAAAGAATGTCGAAGGCTGCTCTTCGGACACGAACCCACACCTTCTGTAAGCATGATTGATGTTCTAACCATCATATCAAAGCAACCCTTCGAATATTCCATTCATTTTAGAATCTATGTTCTCGTGAAAATTATAAAATGTTTACATTATAGGTATTAGGAGACTTTGAAAGATCGTAACAGCGGGCAGAATATTTGGCTGGAAAATCTCTTGGGTAGAAGAAAGTAGAAAACTGCCTGTGTGACTCGAAACCGTATTTTCTCGATGAAATAACAGAAGTGAAACTAGAATTTTATGGGAGTAAAATGTTGTTGTTTAGCTGTCTCCGAGAATTTCTGTGCTACATTGCATCACATATTCTTGTCTTTGATGCGTTGCAGCTAATGACAGTAGCAGTTGTATTTTCCAATATTGTGTTATTAAATATTTTTTAAACTGCTTACATTTGCTTTAATATTCAGATCTTTTATTAAGTATATTTAGGAAGTGTATGTATTCCAGTAGTTGAAGCTCTTCTTAGCTCTAGAAGTCGCATTGTTTTGTCCCATTTTTAAAAGATCCGAATTCTTTCCACATTATATCGAATTCTTTGCCGTTGATTTCTTTAATTTCCAGATGTGACTTGAGAGTTTCTTGACGTTCTTCCTTCTTTTCCATATTTTCTGAGCGTAGCAGTGTGGTTATATTGTCTTTTGAACTTGCCTTTTGTCTTGCCTATATACAGGCTTTAGTTACTGTTAGATGTACGTCTATAGAAGCTAACCTCATCTTGGTACACAACCGCTTGTGTATCGCGGGACATACTTAGAGGAGCCTGGTTTGTGCAGCTGCGTGGGGATTCGATATTGTTCGTCTAACTCTTGTTATGATATTTTTTTCATATTCCTGGTTGAGCTGTAAACGCTACGTCGCTTGAATAGTTTTCAGTATCTGTGGTTTGTAGGGAAGTGTTTATCTATTGATGCTAGAAAGCTTTTTCCTAAGCTAGACTTGACGTTAATTGACAATGGAACTATAAACTATATAAGTGTACGTCTTCTCTTTGGGGAAAGGATTTTCAATACTAACAGAAACAAACAGCATAGAGAAGTACATTGTATCGGTTATTTTCAATATTACATTACATAAACATATTGAAGAATAACTTTGACGAGCTTACCAAAAAGAGGAGAGGAAACTAATCCTGCGATTCCGCTCGCGACACACAGAACACTGTATGCCTTTGTAGAATGTTCTAGACCAACGACTTCAGTGGTTAACACCAGTCTTAGTGATACGGTAAACCCTGGAGTAAATGGAGAACGGTACAGCTTCAGAATGCCACACACAAACACACAAACACAAACATATATAGACAAATACACAAATATATTTGTGTGATTTTTGATAATAACTGAAAGGAACTTCTACCCTCCAAACCTGTGTATATAATTCAAGAACGCATTTGTGTAAAATTGTGTTCTATTTGAAATGCTTGGTGATGGACTAACTTGTTAAGACAAAGATAATATATTGTAAAATAGCAGAATACTGAATTACATCTGACTTCAGACCAATATTTGATGGAGCTTTACATCCGCACATGTCGAGGGGTTTTAGTCAACTGTTATCAAAATTATTCCTTTTTTTTTTGCTTTCTTTTTGTATATCGTATAATTTTTTACTTTTTTTTTTGTCCTGCAAAATATCGAAACCCATTTTTATGACATATTTATATTTACGAAGCATTCTGCTCCAGTGTTTTACTTTTCTCAACATTAATATGGAGAATTTCACGGCCGAGGTCGACTTTGCCTTTTATCCTTTCGGAGTCGATAAATTAAGTACCAGTTGAATACTGGGGTTGATCTAATCGACTGGCCCTAGTATCAACGATTTAACAAGTCCCAAAACTGCGGCCCTTCTGCGTGTGTTGGAGTACAGAGAATAAGTGATAATTACTAACTGCTAGATCGTTCAGAGTAGCACAACAGCGATGGGTTGCGCCTGTCGGGAGATGATGGCGATGGTGAATATACGAACATTACAATAAAATTCTAAAATGAATTGCGTTGAAAATGGTATAAACTTACCGAGAGCAATACTGTAGATACAGACTACAGGAGCGATGTACTGGAAGGTATAACAGTATGGCATCAATATGATTGATACAGAGGATATTATCAGAGAGAAGATGTACAAGTTCTTGCTACGAAAGTGAAGCAGATCAA
>NC_043014.1:2187316-2232316 GCF_006345805.1 Octopus sinensis
ACCCGTTGAGTCACCGAGAAACTCAGAGTTTCCCAGCAATTGAGTCTTGTTTCATGGGTTCTTTCTTTTCCAGGTTGTATTGAATGTGACATCGAAATCACGTGTAAACGGCTCCTTTCCCCAGAAAAGGACAGATTTGGCTACTATTCCTTGCACGCTCTGCTACCAAGTAACAGGTATTTCGGCTCCTTTGTTGCAAATAGCTGTTACGTGGTAGCAGAGCATTCTAGAAATAACAGCCAAATACGTTGAATGCACTCGAATAAAAAAACTTAGCGTCTAATAGAAAGATAAGAGTTTCCTCCCTTTCGGGATGAAGATTATTTTTGGATCATTTTCCAATTATGCAGCGTTTTGGGTAGTTATACCCTAAAAATCTCTGATATCTTGCAAACTACCGATTTACGCGAAACTTGTTTCATTCAATTCGTATCGACATTTCAGGGTAACTTAATTCGTAGTATTTTCCCAGTATGCTTGTAATGTTAGTTTCGCAGACTAACATTACAAGCAAGCAAGATTAAAACTGACTTTTAATGTATTATAGATATATTTTTGTATTTCTGGATGGTAATTTTTTTTTTTTTGCCAAATAAACACACGCACTATATATTCATTCATCATTCTTTTATTACTGTTCTTATTCTAACTTATGTCCATTGTCCGGAAACCAAAGATCTTTCGTCACGCATCTCTGAGAGGAATGAGTAGAGCAAGAGCACACACGAAGACAGAAAGTGTCGCTGAGGCGGTCACAGATGTGTCATGAAAGATTCCTGGACGATGAACATGAGTTAGAACAAGAACAATAATAAACGAGTGAAGAACTGAAAACCAAGAATATTGCAACACAACTTCATAACGTATATATATATATATATATATATATATATATATATATATATATATATATATATATATATATATACCTGTGTACAGACATCCTAAATCTGAAGTGAAAATGCTGCTAAAACTAACTACTTCTATAAGGATTAATTTATATAACACGTGTGTTTGAAGAACTAAAACTTGTGAAAAGCAGTTACACGAACACTTTTCTTTTTTTAAAAGCATAATCAATTATTACTTTTTATTGTAAGAAAATCTTTTTCAAATATGGTCATTCTATCAAGAAACTTTTGAAAAACTATTGTACATCTCACTTGCAAGGTACCAATGTAGAACGTGTCGAAACCATCGTAGTGGGTAAAGAGTCTGGTGAATTCCATTTTCTTTCTCTCTCTTACACAGACAGACACACATACGCACACGCACACATATAACATTTGTATGTCTCTCTCTCTCTCTCTCTCTCTATATATATATATATATATATATATATTATATATATATATATATTATATATATATATATATACATATATACATATACATATATATATATATATACATACATACACACACACACATATATATATATTATATATATATATATATATATATATACGTGTATATATTATATATATTCGCCTATGTATTTGCACATGTGTATATATTCTGTGTATTATATACATACGTAATAATATTTCAAATTGTAACGATCTTACCTTTAGATTCTTTCTGCTCAACATTTTTGTAGGCATATTGCAGGGGTCGGCAAAGCGATCCAAAAACAACAATATTCAAAAGTGCCCCTGAAATAAGAAGCAAGGTCCCTCTCAGTCCATAAAAGTCTATGAGGTACTCAAGTAACATATTGGCCACTAATGTCCCCATTCCACCACCACAATTCGATATTCCTATTGCCAAAGCACGCTTCTTTTCAAAATAGAATCCTGCAATGATTTGTCCGGTGAAAAATGACATTCCAAGTGACACACCTGAAAAAAAAAAGGTAAAATAATTCACAAAAATAATTTTGGAAATACACAGCAATATATTACAGACAGATGAAAGCGGTGTAGCTATTTTGCGACTGACTGGTGATTTTTGAATTGTGCTTCTAAATGCGGTGTGTTTGTCCATTTAGAAGTTTCTAAAGTACTTTTACCATTTCCATAATTACTTCCATTGTTTAACTGGAAGTTAGAAACTGATTATTTAAAAGTTAGATTTGTGATGACTGGTGTTAGAATTTCTCTGTTTATATCGTGACTATGGACTGGAAAGCTTATTCGACATTAGATATTGGTGATAAAACGAGTCGTTAAGTTTCGTTGGTTGGTTGGGTTGGTCAGAAGGAGTGTTTTTCAACATGTCTGTAGGAATTCTTAGAACAACACATGCATAATGGCTGGGAAATTCTTGGGTCTCCACAGATACGATTTACGTAAGCACTAGCGCATTCACCACTTCAAAAGGGAATGTTTTGGCTACTCCTTCTCTCTCCCAACAAATATACTACTACTACTACCACCACCACCAACACTGCTACTACCACCAACACCAACACCACTACTACCACCACTACTACTACTACTACTACTACTACTGCTGCTGCTGCTGCTACTACTACTACTACTACTACTACTACTATGAACAGAACTTTCCGTCAGTATTCTGTTATTTATTTTTTTCTGCTCATTCATCCATTGTTCCGTCCCTCCCGTTGTTAATGAGGTAATTAATTTATTTCTTATTGTTATTTTGGCGGTCATTAATTATTATTTGTAAAACTGTATCAAGCTGAGTAATTAGTCAAGCCATGAGAAGTACAAATGACGTCAGTCGCTCACACATTATGTAAAAGGTGAATGTACTATCTCGCCAGACGTGACAACAAACAGTCGAAATGTGTGTCATTTTGATGACATCGCAACATTATCTATTCTCCCCCCCGACACACACCACACACCACACGCACCACACACATACGCATACACACACACACCACAAACACACGCATACACACACACCACAAACACAAACACATAGACGCTCAAACATTGATTCAAGTCGGCTCAGTAATAAGTGAGCCCTTCGTTAATGAGCTTCAAAGCTAAGAGGATATTTTAGCCCAGCCGATGATTAGCCCAGCTTTAACCAAATTTATCTCGTAAATATTTCCGTTAAACAGAACATAGCACCGTGTCAGTTGGCATTGTGTCTTTTTTACACTCCCGAAAGAGAAAGATAACATTTTTATTACAGGGTGGCCAGACATATGTTCGTTCCGATGGTGACATTTTCTTATCAGCTTCTACCTTTCGGAAGTTAACGAAACCAGCAAAAGATAAACATTTTCAATCATAATTTGAATATTTCGAGAAAATATTCTTATCTATGCGGTTTATTTTTCTTTGCACCTCGTTACACTTTCGCGTGTTGAGTGCAATTATTCTCAAAATCTATGAACGCATTCGGTATATTTTTATTACATTATTGTCCGAGCTTTTAAATTGCGTGTGTTCGATGCAATTCTTTCCAAAATCCACGGACAGGTTTCTTATATTTTAAATCCGTATTTGTCCTCGCTCGTTTAAATTCTACATGTTTAAAATCCACGAACACATTTAATAGATATTTTCATCCCATGATGGTCCGATCAATTTCAGTTATTTCCCAACTTTCTACAATGACATTACGTTTTCTTTTTTATTTCTTTTTTTCAGACCAGACTAAAGACGGTCTTATCACTTCAACTTCGGTTTGGACAGCAGTGTTTTAGAAGAACATTGTTCTCCGTCAAACGGTTGCTCTGGAGTCCTTCAATATTCCATCATCTATACGACCCACATGACCTGCCCAATGCGGTCTGTTTCGCTGTAAAAGATCTTTTATCTCTACAGCGTACGCTAACCTTGAAACCTCAGCATCGCTCACATCTCACCAAGATATATGCAAAATTTGAAGAGAGCATTCTCGTTGAAATCATCTCTATGTTTAGAATACAATGTCTAAGTTCTACAGACATTTGAGAAAACAGACAAAATGCGTGTCTGGGAGTAAATATTTGGCAGTCATTCCTGCATATCTTGGAGAGCACAGGGAAGAGGTTATAATTTCCTAAATGATAGCCACGGCTCTGTTTGCCATTTTGCTCGTCATGGCTATCATTTGGAAAATTGCAATCTTCACTATCGTCTCAAATCTGTGAGTGTGTGTGTATGTGCGTGCGTGTGTGTGTGTGTGTGTGTGTGTTGTGTGTGTGTGTGTGTGTGTGTGCGTGTGTGTGTGTGTGCGTGCGTGCGTGTGTGTGTGTGTGCGTGCGTGCGTGTGTGCGTACGTGTGTGTGTGTGTGTGTGTGTGTGCGTGTGTGCGTGCGTGTGTGTGCGTGCGTGCGTGCGTGTGTGTGTGTGTGTGTGTGTGCGTGTGTGTGTGTGTGTATTACTTGTTTCAGTCATTGCGGCCTGGCTTGAGAAGGGTTTAGTCGCACGAACCGTCGCCAGGGCGTTGAAGTCGTTTGGGTGGGGGGGATAATGTGGTTGTGTCTGTTTGGTAAGTATTGTAGTACAAATAGTAACCGTTGGTACTGTTAGTGTAAGGGTTCGATGTGGCAAGAAATTATTGATGCGACAGGCTGCTCCTGCACACCCAGGTCAGCTCCCATTTGGAGTATTGTGGAATATTTGTGTAGGGAGCAACTTGTGTGGGCTTTGTACAGGTTGCAATGACAAAAAAATTACAGTTTTCTGCACTTTAAAAGGATTTGTTGTGGAATAATTTGGAATTCCTGACATTTATTCTTATTTTTTTAAAGATGACATATTGACGTTTGGAATATATTTGGATGGTCAACGGAATCTCACCTGCGATGAGGCCATATGTAACGATCATCATATCGATACTGGTTGAAAACGCTCCCAATATGGCTCCTATGAAACCCAGAAGACCTGCTAATATGATCACTGTCCGATGGCTAAAGTAAACCAACAACATATTGGCCACTGGAGCTGGAAATAGAATGTGATAAGGATTGGTCAAGTGAATGAGGTGTCAACACCGTGGTTTAGGTTCGATCTAATTATTGATTTTGTACTTTATATTGGAAATGAAGCTGAACTCTCTTTTTTAACTCATTTATCAGAAGAGTGAATAAAAACAGATGAATCCTTCCGGACAACTTGATATTCGCCATTTTTTATCAGGAAACAGACGTAAGTAATGGAGTCAAGATGAAATTCGGGTAAATGAGAAATATTTAATGATATTTTGATGAAAACGATACCATGTCATGATAGATATATAATAAAAACAAACATATAATGATCAATATATAATGATGGCTTTAGGTCGATAATAGAAAAGCATCGTGGGAAAGATATTCAAATGGGAAATTTAATAGAAAAATATTTTGTGACCAAAATGGGAAATTGAAGAAAAAGAAAATAGGTATGGCATTTACCTGCAAGCATACTGAGTCCAATCAGTAGTGCTCCGATTAAAGACAGCTTCGATACTGGGTCATCAAAGATTCTGGTGAGACCAATGAGGAATATTCCAGAAGGACTTGTCACTGCATTTACTATGAAACAGAGAGAGGCTGCAGCAAAGCAGACGACCCATCCCCAGCCGCCATCTGGTGGCACCGGTCGTTTCTCATAACTTTCCACATCTTTGAGAACTGTTTCGTGTTGTACGGAGTTAAAGGACATTTTTCGAATAAATTTACTGAAATGATTTTAAATAAAACAAAGTAGATTTCGTATTTGCTCAGAAGTCTTGAAGTGTTTGAATTTCCACATAAACAGTGACACAGACCGCCTCTATCTAAAACGAAAACAAGGCGACAGAGGCTTAACATCGATCCAATATGCCTTTAAATGTCGCCTCATATCCCTTCGGCAACAACTTTTAACCACCAAGTGTCGAAGCGCATCCCTCACATATGAGGCTGATAACATCATAAGACTTGGAAGGCAGCTCCTTGAGCAACATTCTTTATCTGATAACCTAGAATACATCTCGTCATTAGCAGTCTAATCATTAGGTAATAGTTACAAAAATTGTTATCTTACATTGTAATATTTGAGAGAAAACAAAAATAGTATTTATGAAGAAAAAGACTTAAAATTATATTTTGTTAGTGAAGATTTAAGGAGAATATAGGAAATATAATCGAAGTCAATAGAATACAGTTTATATTGTGAACGAAGTAAATATTTTGGGGGATAAATACCCATCGATTATTTGGAAATTCTAATCAGCAGAAACTTTAAGTTAAAAGATCGAACTAAACTTTCTAGAGTATTCTCCTCTTATCGTCTGCCAATTACTTTTATTTACCAATGAATTATCAAATAAACTATTTAGCTAATGAGACGATTACAAAAAGGAAACGATGAACTTACGAAATCGCTATCACTGCTTCTTGGAGACGATAAAAGCCAAGGAAGTGGGTTATTGTTTCTTTATGTGAAACGATTCTTAGCCCAAAACATTATTCTTTACATTTTAGTCTTCTAATTCCAGTAAATTTTGGCTGATAATTTTTCTCCATCAATTAAATGATTGCATTTCCAAAAGTCTGACGATCAACAATTATACCCGTCCCACGGGTATATATATCTACCGAGACTTTAGTAATTATTGAAACTGGCTGTCGATGAGAGGAAAGTAACCTTTGTTAATTACATCAAAACTAATTACTGCGTCACGATCAGACGTTGAATAACCAGCGAAACACTACGAAACTGTTGGGTTTATATTTTACAGAAATGGAAGATTGTGTGAATTGTTTCGCTTTACCTTTTGAATGAAAAGAACGGTGGAAGTTCCAGGCAGAGAGAAATGTGGCGTTGTGAAGTTCATGCGGAATGAGATTCGTTAATTATTGTTGCTGTTATTGTTGTTGTTTTTGTGCTGTTTAATTGACGAAACGATCGACTCCGTGAGATATATGCAGGCAGACAGGCATTTCTTTCAGGATATTCAGATAAGTTTTGTGGCAGAATATAGTTTAATGACTTTATCTTTGCACACACACACACACACACACACACCACACACACACACACACACACACACACACACACACCACACACACACACACATACGCACACACACACACGCACACACACATATATATATATTCATACACACACGTATATATACATACACACGTATACATGCATGCACTCACACACACATATGCATATATATATATATATGTATATACATTCACAATCATATGCATACATGTATACACACACACACACACATACATACATATATATATATATATATACATATATGTATGTATGTGTGTGTGTGTGTGTGTTTGTATATGTCATGTGGATGTGTATGCACTTGTGTGTATAACAAGTATATATGTGCACGTATATTTATGCTTATATCTATAAACGAATGTGTACATGCAAGTGTGTATATTGGTATGTTGCGTATATATGTATGCTTCAGTAATTATCAGCCTGGGAAAACAGAAAATACACAGATATATATATATGCGTGTGTGTGTGTGTTGTGTGTGTGTGTGTGTGTGTGTGTGTGTGTGGTGTGTGTGTGTGAGTGTGTGTGTGTGTGTGTGTCAGCATGTTACTATACTGCAATGCCTATCAACGTATGAAAGCAGAAAAACGATAGAGCTTTCTATGTCTGTGAGTCTTATGGCTGCTGAAGTCAAACTGTATAATTGCTGCACTGATGAGGCCCAATGAGGCAGAAACATGTGGGGTAACTCTCTCTCTTTATCACGAACAAAACTTCCCTTTTCTTTAATGGCGCATTAAGAATAATGTTTTTGTTCCTTGCCTCTAGACTTTGTGTATTTTCACTGGAAGTGAAGAACTCTTCGATAAAGCAAGAATTTAGTTTGTCTTCGGGACATCAGTGCAGCCTGCTCCTCTGTATTTTGGTTGTAATTTGTTGGTGGGACGAGGGCAGAAGTTTTGAACTTGTTTAGATCTGTATTTCCAGATTCTTTTTGTATATTGCGTTCAGGCCATTCTGTAGATCCTCAAGGTTCCTGACTGCCTGTACCATCATCACCTGCACAGGTGGAACGAGTGGCCGACTGTCACGAGTGAGGCTAAGAATTAGAGAACCACCACCAACAGCTGGGGTCCTCTACAGTTCCGTCTACACACATATGCATATATGTTCGCCTGCACACACACACACACACACACACACACACACACACACACACACACACACATGTACATACATGCACGCATACACACACAGACACATACACACACGTACATACATACATGCACACACAGACACACACAGACACACACACACACCACACACACACACACACACACACACACACACACACACACACACAGAGGATGGACTCTTCCGTCGCTGGACGACGTAGGAGGGTTCGTCAATTTCTTACCGAAGCAAGTGTCTTCTGCTGTAGCTTCGAGCCGATCTTGTGAGTGGATTTGCGAGACGGAGACTGAAAGAAGCCCGTCGTGTATATGTGTGTGTGTGTGTGTGTGTGTGTGCGCGCGCGCGCGCGCGTATTTACTCTAGTATTTACTCACAATCAACTTTTATTTCCTGTCCTACAAGCGTTCAATGTGACCACCACCTGCAGCATGGGCGACATCAATGCGATAAGAGAATTCCTCCCAGACGCTTATCAGTATATCTCGATCCAATTACGTTGATTGCTGTTGTTATTCAATATTTAAGGTCATCGATGTTTGTGTGTAGCGGTGAAATATAGATGTGATCTTTTACCTGCCCCCCACAATAAAAAAAATCTTAAACATCGAATAACAACAGCAGGCAACTCAATGAATGATGATATGCGTCTGGGAGGAATTCCCTCATCACGTTGATATTCCCGTGCTGCAGGTGGTGGCCACATTGAACAGTTGTAAGACAGGAAATAAAAGTTGATTGTGAGTAAATACTTGGGACCTAGCTGGAGTTTTCTATTTCTTTTCCTTATCAAAATATAGCGCAATGATATCGGTTCATTCGTTTTGAATAACCCTGTATTTTTTAGTTCAGCTCAGGATGTCCGAATGTGCTCACCACTGAGGAGATCAAATTAGGCCGAAACACTGTGTCCCACAATCCGTTGACATTCTGAGCGAATCTTGTGTTACTCATTAAAGCACAAATCTCTTAGACAAGTTCCTCTGAGACAAAATGTTACAGTTAGTGCTGATCTGTGTTTATATACATATTTCATTATTTTCATCATTGCATTTAGTGTTCTTTCGGAGTAGTTACATTCTTAACCATGATGTACTAATACCGTCTATCATATGTTTTTTTTGTTTGTTTTTGTCTCTAATCCTCAATTAGTTATTTGCATACCTTAGATTCTTCTATTAATTAATGAGTAGGTGTTAATTCTACTACTGGCCTATAGTCGTGTGGTCAACGCAGAAAAACCCAGCCAGTCATGACATACTTATTATTTGCTGTAAACTTAATGGGATTTTAAACATTGTGGTGCTATGCCCTAAACAAGCCAGGCGATGGCCCAGGGCGCTAAAATTCATGCAAATTCTGAAGAATTCAAAATTATTTTCTTAGCACTTTTTCAAGGGTGAATATTTGATCGTAGTTACTTTTCGTCATTGGAGAACATCCTCCCTTCAACGGAGTAGCTTTCAATGAAGAGACTCACAATAAGGTCGAAATGGAGTGGAGTCTCAGAGTCATCTTACACTGGTGAGTCGCGCGTTTATAAAGACTCAATGTCTGTGGCTTATAATCCACAGAAAGCAAAGAGCTTCCTTAAGTTGGCTCTTCGTACTTTAAAAAGTTAACGATGTTTGATTGAAGGGAAAATCCTCAATTCGATCCTCGGAATCTTCTGCACATCACTTCTTCTTACGGCCTAAATCATAGATAGAGAAACAACTTGATTTCTTCCTCTTTTTATTTTTAACTGTGAAATGAAATCTAATCGATATTGTTCGATCAGCGCAGATCGATAACATAGACGGAATAAATGAGACGAGACAGCTGAATCGAAACGAGAAAAGAAACGAAGAGAAAAGCGACATGAATTGGAATAAGAAGAATAAAAAATATTTTTATTGCTGAGGCTTTCGCATTCGATACCAAATAATAAGAACGCAGGCAGCTGCCAACAACTGGCACGAACCGCTTATGTAGAAGACAAGTTTCAATGATTTCGTAACATCATAAAGCAATCCTGAAAATAATAATAATAACAATAATAATATAATAATAATAATAATAATAATAATAATAATAATAATAATAATAATAATAATAATAATAATAATGTGGAGATGGACAAGAAACAATAAATCATATTATCTCTAGCTGCCCAGTCCTGGCTAAGAAGGAATATATTCACAGACATGACAGAGTTGGAACCTACATACATTGGAAGCTATGCCAACATTATGGAATAACAACAGAAAAAAGATGGTATAGGCACACACCAGAAAAGGTCACAGAAAACGAGGAAGCAACCATACTCTGGGATATGCCGATACACACAGATAGAGAAATTAAGGCCAACAGACCAGATATAGTTGCCAGAGATCATGAAGAAAAAAAATGCTTTCTAATTGATGTATCAATACCGGCTGATGACAACGTGTCTCTAAAAGAAATGGAGAAACTCTCAAAATACAAAGACCATGAAATAGAGGTAACTAGAATGTGGAATCTGAAAACAGAAACAATTCCTATCATAGTAGGTGCATTAGGCATGATAAAAAAAATATTCAGACAAATACATAACAAAAACACCAGGACTTACAAACACATATAACATACAGAAAATCGCACTACTAGGCACTGCACACATCCTACGCAGAACACTTTCCATACAATAACCATCAGAGCATCACAACAAATCACAGCACATACCCAAGGCACACAGAGATGTGCTCGGTAGTGAAGTGAAAGCACGCTATAAAACTAAAACTACTGAATAATAATAATAATAATAATAATAATAATAATAATAATAATAATATAATAATAATAATAATAATAATAATAATAGCTACCTAGCTCAGATACCAGGAAACCCCAAAGTGGCAGAAATTCAAAAGATAGTGATCATGGGAACTGCCCATATCCTACGTAAAATACTGTCTATGTAATCTCACATTTTAAAACAAACACATAATTTTCGTATGGTTTCTTAAACATTCTCTAGAACAACACTAAGTACAAAACCGAATATATGGCACCCTAGGCATAACACCAACATGAACTTCCAACTTGTTGTCTCTTGAGGTCTCTGGGTGAGACTTGGAGCCAAATAGTAAAAATGCAAAGCAAAAGTCAAACATATAATAATAATAATAATAATAATAATAATAATAATAATAATATAATAATAATAATATAATAATAATTCCTTAGCAGTTCCAGTTGTTACTTATAGCTACAATGTGTTGAACTGGAATATGAGTGAAGTAAGAATATAGATAGAAAAATACGCAAGCTGCTGAGTTGTAATAGGTTGCACCACCCAAAGGCAGACGTAGATCGCCTTTACCTTCCCAGAGCCCAAGGAGTCGAGGCCTGATCCAATTTGAACTAGCTTACAAAACAACCACAATTGGACTGGCCAAATATCTCGAAATATCGAATGACTGGATGCTAAAGCTCGTGGAAAATCATGAGAGACGAAAGAAGCTTCATTCTATCATCAAGGAAGCAAAAAATTTGCTATTGATCTCGTGCAGGATACCCAACTGAACAACCCGAGGGAAGTACGGCAACTATTGTTGCAAAGAAGGTGAAAATGATGGCAATGAAAAAAGCGCACGAGCAATTGGCTGATAGGTGGGAGGAGAAACCTCTGCACGGCAAATATGTGACCCGCAGCAAACAAGCTGATGTTGACCAGAAGCAAACCCATCAGTGGCTGCGGAGCTCAGGGCTAAAGCAGAGAGCGAAGGTTTCATCCTGGCTGCTCAAGACCAAAGCCTATTAACCCGGAACTACCAGCCAATGTGATGAAAAATGGAGCAGACCCAAAATGCCGATTCTGCAACGACATGATTGAAACAGTGGACCACCTAATCTCTGGATGTAAAGTCTTAGCACCAGTGGATTATAAATTAAGACATGACAGAGTTGGCCAATATCTCCACTGGCTAATAAGTCGGCATTACAATATCAAAACTGCCGACAAGTGGTATAATCACCACCCTGAGGCTGTAACTGAAGGAGAAAATGTAACCATTCTGTGGGACTTTCCAGTACATACAGACCGAACCATCAAGGCCAATAACCAGATATTGTTGTGAAAGACCAAAACAATAAAGTTTGCTTATTGATCGACATGAGCATCCCCTGTGATTATAATATCTCAGCGAAAGAGTTTGACAAGCTCAGAAAATATAAAGACCTACTCATTGAAATTGAGAAAATGTGGCATCTCAAGGCGGTTACAATACCAGTGATCGTAGGAGCACTAGGAATGATCAAGAAGGGAACCGAAAATTATATGAGAATGATCCCTGGCTTACCATCCCTGCAAGAAGTGCAAAAGATTGTCTTAACTGGTACATCACACGTATTGAGAAGAGCATTGTCAATGTGAGAACTGTTGCTGCTCATGTATTTTAATTTAACTTAAAAAAAAAAAAAAAAAATTAACGAACTACTGAGTTTGGTTTAATGGCCTACCAATATACACTATGAGTTTCTTTGCCCTAGGAGTCGGGAAGACACTCGGCAAGAAATGGAAGAAAATTTGAAAGAAGAAAAAAAAAGTAATAATAATAATAATAATAATAAATGCCCTGATGCAGTACCAGGTAATGGCTCTCATGGCTTCTGATCTTAACTGATTGGAAGTGTTATCATGTACATTGTTTTGTCTTGGTATAAAAGATGGGCTACAGCAAATATTCTGCTCAATACCACAGATTTGCTTGTCAGTTGTTTGACCTTAACCAGTTGAGCATGTCCCTTAGTGGCTGACGATATGTGCATCTCTGATCACGAGCAGAAGTAGTGGGGGAGCATCATAGCCATGTGTTGAGAGGGATTCTTTGGGGTTTGAATAATTCACCTCTGGAAACATGGGTGGTTCTTTCAACATCCTTAAACAACTCTTATTCAGGGAACTTTTGAGCGGGATGGGCTACTCAACCAGAAGAAAATTCTAACTGGTCATGTGCTGTTTATCTTGATATGAGATCACCATGGCGCGCACATATGGTTGTGATGCATGTGCCTAGTGTACCCTTATCAGACGGGTAGTCATGATGGGTATATTGGGCTTCGTATATTTTACCCCAGTGTCACTTTGATGGCATGAACTGCTCTCTCACTCAATAATAATAATAATAATATGGCTACAAGTGACAGGCCTGAATGGGGAAACAGGTCTTGTTACTGCAGCGCAAGATCAGAGCTTATCTACCAGAAACTACTATGCAAACGTCCTTAAAGATGGATCTGACTCTTCGTGCAGAATTTGTGGAAAATTCAGAGAGACAATTGATCATGTTATATGGCTGCCCAGTCCTCGCTGAAAAGGAGAACCTCATAAGACATGAGAGACTAGGGCAGGACATCCACTGGAATGCTTGTAAGTACCACAAAAGGATAAGTGTTAGAGTCACCATCCAGAGGATGTAGTAAATGGCGAGGGCGTCACCGTCCTTCACCATAAAAAAGATATTTATATCTGAAGGACACAGAGCCACTCCTTGCGCCTGTGTCAGTTTGCAAGTTTTAACACCTTTCAGCTGTTTTTTTCATTGGGCGAAACCACTTTGAGTCATGCAGTTTTCAAACTGAATGAACAGAGCTGACTGTCAATTTGCGAAAAGAAAGAAAGAAGTAAAGAAAGAAAGAAAGAAAGAAAGAAAGAAAGAAAGAAAGAAAGAAAGAAAGAAAGAAAGAAAGAAAGAAAAAAGAAAAAGAAAGAGAAGAAAAGAAAGAAAGAATGAATGAAAGAAAGAAAGAAAGAGAAGAAAAGAATGCTGGAAAGAATGAGTAGTAGAAAAGGAAATTTATCAAAAAAGCAAAATTCCTTAAATGAATTATAAGGGAGGGAGTCTATGTCACCGGTTAGTAGTGGCCTCCCCTGTTTTTGAACAATAACTGTTAAGAGTTTAAGCGTTCTTAAGTACATACGCACGAACACAGCGACACACACACCCACAGACACACACACATACACGCGCGCACAGACACACGCACACACGCGCGTGCACACACACACACACGCACGCACACACACACACACTCACACACACACACACACACACACACACACACGCACACACACACGCGCACACACACACACACACGCTCACACACACACACATACACACACACATACACACACACGCACGCACACACACACACACACACGCACACACACACGCACACACACACGCACACACACACACACACACGCACACACACACACACACACAGCAACACACACACATACACACTCACACACACATATACACACACACACACACACGCACGCACACACACACACACATACACACACACACAGCAACACACACACACACACACGCGCGTGTGCGTCTCTGTTTCATGACGCACAAATACGCTAGATTCCATCTAAATGGATGCAGACAATCCAGTCTTCGAGGTGATAGCATTCTGATAGTCGTATTTCAGTAAATAACCATTATTTGGTGCCAGTGTATCGCATGCGGTCTGCCACGGTGTCAAACATGGTTGTCTCCCTTATCTTCCAGATATTTCAGAGATTAAAAAGAAAATCTTCAGATATTTCAGAGATCCCTTTTTTTTTTTTTTATCAGAATCATAGTTTTAGCATCTAACCATGATCACTCAATGACCTGTGCGTGTGCCCTGGTCACTGGATCCACATAATGTCGTTGATGGTTCACTGTCAGATGGTGATAAACCAAAGGCATTTAAATTATTATAAGCAGGCCACTCATCTGAATGAATTATTGAACCTTATTCTCTTTCAATAATTGTTATCAGATAATTCCGTTCCACACAAAAATATCGACAGTTTGAGGCTTGCTTGAGACCCAAAACCCTCGACCCGTCAATTCTACGACCATGGTTCCTGTTGTTTCGCTCTTCTGCATCACTGTCTTCGAAGAGAGAAGCGTTATCGCCATTCAGCATTCTTCCTCAATTGTATTTTCGTCGACCAATAAATCTTTCTTCATCGATCTGAATGGGCTTATCGTCTGCTCCAACCATCTTCCCTCATCATACATGATAAACTATGGCGTCACACACTTCGCGGTACATATTGTACCAGTTACTGTATTTTAAAATTTTCCTGTTAAAGTCACTGCTGTGGTCATGAGTAAATCCATGACAAAGACAAATATTAGTTCTAAAATCTCACTCAGGGTCAGCTTGCAGTTTAATTTGTTGTTAATGTATTTCTTTATTGCCCACAAGGGGCTAAAAAATGTATTTATTTCTTTACTACCCACAAGGGGCTAAACACAGAGAGGACAAACAAGGACAGACAAACGGATTAAGTCGATTACATCGACGCCAGTGCGTAACTGGTACTTAATTTATCGACCCTGAAAGGATGAAAGGCAAAGTCGACCTCGGCGGAATTTGAACTCAGGACGTAGCGGCAGATGAAAGACTGCTAAGCATTTCGCCCGGCGAGCTAACGATTACGCCAGCTCGCCGCCTTTAATTTGTTACTGTCCGTATAATGGAAATATTGGTTTCCTTTATTAAGTGAACGTCTAAGGTAGATAACCCTGGCTATACTGTTTGACAAGGTGAAAGACCGTATACTATACTGGTACCTATTATTTTTTTTATTTTCATCAGACACAACATCGAATTAATAAATCTTACTGAAAATGTCCCTAACTTAATAAAATTGTAACAACAAACGTTGAGATATTATTTATAAATAGGTCGAGAGTTTTTGCACGAAATAAAGACTAAGATTTAGTCCAAGCTTCTGCTATAGCCCCAGGCCTACCAATGCCTTGTGAGTGGATTTGGTAGACGGAAACTGAAAGAAGCCTGTCGTATATATGTATATATGTATATAAGTGTGTGTGTCTGTGTTTGTCCCCCTAGCATTGCTTGACAACCGATGCTGGTGTGTTTACGTCCCCGTCACTTAGCGGTTCGGCAAAAGACACCGATAGAATAAGCACTGGGCTTACAAAGAATAAGTCCCGGGGTCGATTTGCTCGACTAAAGGCGGTGCTCCAGCATGGCCGCAGTCAAATGACTGAAACAAGTAAAAGAGTAAAAGAGAGACAGGTAAACAGACAGACAGACAGACGGAGATATAGATGGATAGACAGATAAATAGATAGATCGATCTAATCTCACCAGATCTAACCGCATCAGACCGGATCTAACCTCGCCAGTTTCCTTCTACAATATCTGCTCACAAAACTTTGGTCGGTTCGAGGCTATAGTAGAAGACATATGCCCAAGGTGTCATGTAGTGGGACTGAACCCGGAACCATGTGGTTAGGAAACAAACTTGTTACCACACAACTGCGCCTGCGCATTATACACTTTTCTTTATAACCATGTTTCTTTCCGTTGAAATTACTGGTATTTAAAACGCCCTTCATCATTATGAGACACTTTATATATATACTTTTCTACTCTAGGCACAAGGCCCGAAATTTTGGGCGAGGGGGCCAGTCGATTAGATCGACTCCAGTACGCAACTGGTACTTAATTTATCGATCCCGAAATTATGAAAGGCAAAGTCAACCTCGGCGGAATTTGAACTCAGAACATAAAAACAAACGAAATATTTATTTCTTTAATACCCACAAGGGGCTAAACACAGAGGAGATAAACAAAGACAGACAAACGGATTAAGTCGATTACGTCGATCCCAGTGCGTAACTGGTACTTTATTTATCGACCCCGAGAGGATGAAAGGCAAAGTCGACCTCGGCGGAATTTGAACTCAGAACGTAACGGCAGATGAAATACCGCAAAGCATTTCGCCCGGCGTGCTAACGATTCTGCCAGATTGCCACCTTACTTTATATATCTTGAAAGATAACTTACCAAATAAGGGTGAACCGACAGAGAAAACTATTCCAATGATAAGGTTTAGCATGGAGAATCCTTCCTTACACTTCTCTCTACCTGTGACTTCAGTCGTAATGAGCAACCGAACGGAGCCTGTAAATCCTGAATAATATACAACGCAGAGACGTTATGAGAATGGCACATTTTCACTGAGAATCGCGGATCGACGCTTTCACTCAATTTAAAGAATCGGAAATATGAACCTGTTTGAAGGTAAATAGGGATTTCAAATGTTGGCAACAAGGTCAGCAATTTCCGGGAAGGGACCCAAGTACTCAAAAGGTACTTTATTTTATCGACCCCCTCGAAAGAATGAAAGACAAAATGGACCGTAGCGGAATTTTAACTCGGAACGTAAAGACGGTCGACATGGTGATAAGCATTTTGTCCGGCGTGTTAACGATTCTGCCAGCTCGCCTTTCATATATATATATATATATATTATATATATATATATACTTTATTTAAACCAGCAGAAAATTCAACAAAATCTGTTACTCTGAGTTCTCGTTGCCGTTCATCAGACAGTTTTTTCTAGCAAAAACTGTCTGATGAACGGCAACGAGAAACTCAGAGTAACAGATTTTGTTGAATTTTCTGATGCTTTAAATAAAACATATTACTCTACCACTGGTATTTGAGTACTCTTTTTTCCACCTTGTTTCACATTTATGTGTTTACTCCGGTATATATATATATATATATTATGTATATGTATATATATATATGTATATGTATAAGTATGTATTTATGTATGTATGTATCTTTATTGCCAAGAAGGGGTTAAATATAGAGAGGACAAACAAGGACAAAAGAATTAAGTCGATTAGATCGACCCAGTACGCAAGTGGTACTTAATTTATCGGTCCCGAAAGGAAGAAAGGCGAAGTCGACCTCGGCGGAATTTGAACTCAGGACGTCGGGATCGGAGTCGGATACCTATTTCTTTACTACCCACAAGGGGCTAAACACGGAGAGGACAAACAAGGACAGACAAACGGGTTAAGTCGATTACATCGACACCAGTGCATAACTGGTACTTATTTAATCGACCCCGAAAGGATGAAAGGCAAAGTCGACCTCGGCGGAATTTGAACTCAGAACGTAACAGCAGACGAAATACCGCAAAGCATTTCGCCCAGCGTGCTAACGTTTCTGCCAGCTCGCCGCTAAGCATTTTACCCGGCGTGTTAACAATTTTTATTTCTTTACTCCCCACAAGGGGCTAAACATACAGGGGACAAACAAGGACAGACAAACGGATTAAGACAATTACATCGATCCCAATGCGCGACTGGTACTTAATTTATCGACCACGAAAGGATGAAAGGCAAAGTCGACCTCGGCAGAATTTGAACTCAGAACGCGGCGGCGGACGAAATACCACAAAGCATTTCGCCCGACGTGCTAACGGTTCTGCCAGCTCGCTACCTCTTTCAAAGTAAATAGTGATGCTTGAAGGTCTGAGCGGAACTACTACTACTACTACTACTACTACTACTACTACTACTACTACTACTACTGCTGCTGCTGCTGCTGCTGCTTCTACTTTTACCATTACTACTACTACTACTACTACTACTACTAGAGAGGCCTAGTTGTCTCCGGTGGTCTTACCTGCTGTAAGGCCAATTAGACTGAGCGCAACGGCAAGCAGGACGTAGGTGTCGCAGTGTGGGATGCAGATGGCGATGGCCCCGACGACCGCCTGCGAGAACACCAGCACGATTTTGCTGTTCAGATGAAGGAGATCAACAATGAAACCGATGCAAAGCTGACCGATGGTCAGCCAAATGCCGAATATGGACATCAAAACGGCTATTTCGGATCGTTCCAAGTGGAACGATAGCATGAAGACGGGAGGTATTGGAAGGCGATTTGACGAGCTGGAAATAGAAAATAGATAAATAAATAAATAAATAAATAAATAAATGAATAAGTAGCTTGTTTACCAACCACATGGTTCCGGGTTCAGTCCCACTGCGTGGCATCTTGGGCAAGTGTCTTCTACTTTAGCCCCGGGCCGACCAATGCCTTGTGAGTGAATTTGGTAGAGGGAAACTGAAAGAAGTCCGTCGTATATATGTATGTATATATATATATTATGCGTGTGTGTGTTTGTGTGTCTGTGTTTGTCCCCCTAGTATTGCTTGACAACCGATGCTGGTGTGTTTATGTCCCCGTCACTTAGCGGTTCGGCAAAAGAGACCGATAGAATAAGTACTGGGCTTACAAAAAAAATAAGTCCCGGGGTCGAGTTGCTCGACTAAAGGCGGTGCTCCAGCATGGCCGCAGTCAAATGACTGAAACAAGTAAGAGAGAGTAAATAAATAAATAAATAAATAAATAAATAAATAAGTAAAAAAGTAAATAAATGAAATATTAAAAAAAAACTATTAATTCTAATAAAACAAAGTTGGAGAGTTATTGCTGATGCGAAGTGGGTTTGCCACCATGAGAGGAAGTAAAATATATTATTTAGAATATAGATATACTTACACACGTACAGGCACAACGGCCCAGTGGTTAGGGCAGCAGACACGTGGTCGTAGGATCGCGGTTTCGATTCCCAGACCGGGCGTTGTGAGTGTTTATTGAGTGAAAAACACCTAAAGCTCCACGAGGCTCCAGCAGGGGGTGGTGGCGAACCCTGCTGTACTTTTTCGTCACCCCTTTTTCCCACTCTTTGTTTCTGTTCTACCTGTGTTTCAAAGGGCCAACCTTGTCACACTCTGTGTCACGCTGATTCTCCACGAGAACTACGTTGAGGGTACACGCGTCTTTGGAGTGTTCAGCCACTTGTACGTTAATTTCGCGAGCAGACTTCCGTTGATCGGATCAACTGGAACCCTCGTCGTCGCAACCGACGGAGTGCCAGGTTATTTTTACACACAGACACATATTATAAAAGTATGATCGAAGACAGAAACAAAGGAATATACAGGAAACAAAGAGGAAAAAATTCACATGATGGACTGAGAAATGTTCAACTCCTCATCAGCCGTTGACCAAATATCATCACAATTTCGACACTTTCCGATGATGTAGTTCAATTTGCCGGTGTCAGCAACAGAAGCTGTTGGAGAAAACCAACGGGAACGTTTCCGCCTTATGAAACCTTCACAGCATGGCTTTTTTTCACTGAAGGTGTAGAACTAGGAGTGCTCTGTCTTTCTGCCGATTTATTTATCTAGCTATCCATTCAATTATCTATTTATCTGTCTATCGAAATTTTAAGTTCTAGCCACCTCAACATGATCTAAGAACTTCTCCTTTATTCCATTTATAGCGTCGTGCCCTCACTCTATGTTTTCTTGTTTTCTATAAGTCGACCCACAATGCCGTATAACATAGTTGTATCTGTTTATCCAAAATTCATGTCATAATAAAAACGGTTCCGATAAACTATATTAAGCAACATTTTTGAGTAGACCCACACCTACGTATATCGCTCTGGACTACTATTTTATTTGTTAGCCCCAGAAGGAAGAAAAATAAATTTGATCTCAGAACGCAAGGTAACAGGATTATTACCGCAATGCATATTGTACGAAGTTCGAATGGCTGCCAAATTCGCTATGTAAATAGGGTTGGCTAGGTCAACCTGAATTTAGATATACATTTTATTACAGCTAATTCATCTCCAGGTTGTTTCCACCCTTTCTTTGTTCTGTTATCATCTAATTAGTGTGTTTAACAATTAAATCGAGAGAAATGTGTTAATCACGAAATATTAATATATTTTGGAACTCAATTTTATGGTTTTTCGAGCGAATTTTCTGAATTTTCGATTAAATAAAAGGGCAAAAAGGTTGTTACTTACTTGAGATAAAAAAATAAGATACTAACAAACAAAGGAAGTTGGAATTCTTTAGAACCGAAACACCAAGAATTTTTAAGCAATGTTCTTTGAATGTTAATTTCTTTTTCTTCTTCTTTATTTCTGATATTTTTCTTTGCACTCTAGCGTCTGTATTGTGGTTTTGCTACAAAATAAAGCCCAAAGCCATGCTGAGAAATAATTAGAAATAAAAGAAACTCATCAGTTGCGATTCTTCACAAAGATTTCTTTATTTTATCTCGTAACTGAAGGTTACGCGATCACAAGACAAATAACTTTCTACATAAGTTGCAAAAAAAAAAAAATAATAATAAATAAATAATAAGACATTATAATACAAGTAGGAACATTTCGGTTTCAAGGAAGGAGAAAATGGAAATAGCGACATTCGGTCCTTTCCTCAGATCCATCAGTGACGCAAGTGAAACTATTTCAACCTAGATTTGAACACTGAACTTCGATTGACTAGTTCATATCCTTCAAACAAACACGACACAAGAAGCGCCAATTCATTAGACAGTTCTGCAGCAAACAAATACGAAATATTTTTTTCTACTCTAGGCACAAGGCCCGAAATTTTGGGGGAGGGTGGCCAATCGATTAGATCGATCCCAGATCGCAATTGGTATTTAATTTATCGATCTCGAAAGGATAAAAGGCAAAGTCGACCTCGGCGGAATTTGAACTCAGAACGTAAAGACAGACGAAGTATCGCTAAGTATTTCACCCGGCGTGCTAACGTTTCTTATTTCTTTATTGCCCACAAGGGGCAAACAAGAGGGTACAAACAAGGACATAGAGGGGACGAACAAGGGTATAGAGGGGACAAACAAGGGTATAGAGGGGACAAACAAGGGCATGCAAAAGGATTTCGTTAAATAATCACCAATCTTGGAAGGGCTCTTACTGACATCGGCTGTGGTTCACATATTGTGTAAAACTATAACCAAACAGCCATCGATGTATTTCTAATTGATTCTGATGCATTAATTGTCAACATTTTAATATATTTTCATATTACTCCATTAGGAAACTTTTGCGAGTGGTAACAACGTTTGATCGTCAGCAGTGTTTTTATGCGTTTCTGCAGCAGTTTTGATGAATTGCCTATAGGACGAGCTTAATCATTCTATCTCTGCAGGTTCTCGCCGTTTTCCTTTTTATACAAAGCTTAGGAGGCACAATGGCCCAGTGGTTAGGGCAGCGGACTCGCGGTCGTAGGATCGCGGTTTCAATTCCCAGACCGGGCGTTGTGAGTGTTTATTGAGTGAAAACATCTAAAGCTCCACCAGGCTCTGGCAGGGGGTGGTGGTGATCCCTGCTGTACTCTTTCACCACAACTTTTTCTCACTCTTACTTCCTGTTTCTGTTGTACCTGTATTTCAAAGGGCCGGCCTTGTCACTCTCTGTGTCACGCTGAATATCCCCGAGAACTACGTTAAGGGTACACGTGTCTGTGGAGTGCTCAGCCACTTACACGTTAACCGAGAACTACGTTAAGGGTACACGTGTCTGTGGAGTGCTCAGCCACTTACACGTTAATTTCACGAGTAGGCTGTTCCGTTGATCGGATCAACCGGAACCCTCGTCGTCGTAACCGACGGAGTGCTTCCTATACAAAGCTTAATTTTGGTTTTATCATAGACACATTAGGGTGGAACTTACGACATCCAGTGAACTTTCAGAGTTCCAAAACGCTTGGTTAGTTATACCCTGTCCAGTGCTATCCCAGTCGCTGGTTGTTGTTGTATATTCTGGGTCTGCAAAGAACAAAAGTTCGATTTCAAAAGTCTAAAACAATTAAATTTTACAGGAAAATTAAATTAATCAACTAACCATTTGATTAATTAACAAATTAATTACACATCTAACCTTCATGAATACCCTTTAACATAATTGTTTCAGCTTTAGGTATAAGGGCAGCACTTGTGACGGGAGAGATGAGTAGTCGATTAGATCGACCCCAGTACTTGACTGGTATTTTGTGAGTGTTATGTTAGTGTAGGCGTTTGGCCTTGTGGTTAGGCGTGTTGCACCCACAATCGTGGAAATGTGGCCTCGATTCCCAAACCGGCTGCGTATTGTATTCTTGTGCAAAACATTTCGTTTTACTTTGCTCCAGTTCACTCAGTTTTCAATGGGTCACCCCCTGTGACAGACTACCCTTCTGGGGGGAATGTTGACCTGCTCGCCCAGCCAACCGGGTGGCATCATTCAAAAGTTAAAACAATGCCAAGCGCACTGTGACCAGCGATGTATAACAACATCTCATAGTCTAGTCGATGATATATATGTGTGTGTGTGTAAAATGCATCAAGTATAGGACATCACCAACGAGTGAAAAATACGTAAACACAAAATGAGAGACAAGTAAGGGACAGAATACCAAAAGAACTCCTCTTCAGTTGTCCCTATTTCGAGCTTTCAACGACAAGATAGGGAACCTTCATAAAGCAGCAGCATCCAGAAATATATATGATAGGCTTTCTTTTTTTATTTAGTTTGCGTTCACAAAATCCGCACGCAAGGTTTTGTTTGACCCGGGGTTATAGTAAAAGATACTTACCCACGCGCAATGGGGTTGTAAGAAAGACCACATGGTTGGGGAGCAAGCTTTTTAGCCGCGCATCCACGCCTGTTCCATTATTGAATGTGTAAAACAAAATTCAAGTGTTCCTTACTATGTCGTAACGTCGTTTTGGTTCGCAGCGGTCTGTAAAGAGCCCCACACACCACCATATTAAACATCATTCCAGCAATCATTAACAAAGTTCCTGCCAAGCCGTATGTCTGTAGAAGTTCCTCGACCATTATGTTACCAATACAGGTACCCAAACCAGTTCCACAGCTGGCGATACTCAAAGCTGTTGCTCTTTTCTTGCTGAAGTATAGAGTTACCATGATTTGGCCGGTGAAATACCCGAACCCCAGGGCCAGACCTGCCAAGAAAGAAAGCAATAAAAGATACAGGAATTGTTATAAATGAATGGTGTAAGATAAAGATTCTGAGAATCATGCAGCTATCACAGTATGAAACATAGACAAGAACTTAGCAAAATATATGGAAGGCTATAAGTCTCATTTTTTGTATCAAAATTTCGTGGAAATTCAAGAAGTAATATACTAAAGTTAATGCAAATAGTTATATATCTGCCTTGAAAATATTTTATTCCTTCGAAGTCACAAACAATGAAATCGTTATATTTATTTTAAACTGCGTTATGGTTGACATAACTTTGAGTAGCAGAATTTATCTGTCACTCGGTTCAACACAACCAACCAACCGGTCAATGGGTTTTTAACAACGTTTAATCCGTTGTAACAGGTTTTCCAGTTGTGTTTGGTACAGGAATGACTTCCTGCTACAATTTTCATCAATTTTCATCAAAGTGACCAAATTTAGAAATGAGGCCATGAGATATTACTGGTACTGTGTCGTTTCCTCTGATTAATATGGTTCTGGTGTGTAACGGCACCAAGAGAAATTTGTCGTGACGATGGCATCTTACCTCCCAGTATTCCATAGCAGGTTATCATCATGTCGCTACTTGTGGAAAATGCCCCCAAAATGGCTCCTGTAAATCCAATAAGTCCTGCGCTGATGGCCACATTCCGATGACAAAAATAGATCAATAACATACTGCAAATCGGAGCTGAAATAGATCAGAGAATAAATAATTCGGAAAGTAAACCAAAATATTTAAACGGGGAAAACATGAGGTATCTAAGCTATTCATAGGCACAGGAGTGGCTGTGTGGTAAGTAGCTTGCTTACTAACCACATGGTTCCGGGTTCAGACCCACTGCGTGGCACCTTGGGCAAGTGTCTTCTGCTATAGCCTCGGGCCGACTAAAGCTTTGTGAGTGGATTTGGTAGACGGAAACTGAAAGAAGCCCGTCGTATATATGTATATATATATATATATGTGTGTGTATGTGTGTGTGTGTGTGTGTTTGCTCCCCCGCTATCGCTTGGCAACCGATGTTGGTGTGTTTATGTCCTCGTACCCTAGCGGTTTGGCTAAAGAGACCGATAGAATAAGTACTAGGCTTACAAAGGATAAGTCATAGGGTCGATTTGCTCTACCGTGGCCGCAGTCAAAAGACTGAAACAAATAAAAAAATTAAAAGAATATTCTGGCGGAACAGTCATCAGAAAGGGATGAGAGCCTCGGTGAAGCATAATCTAATGAGACACACTGCACGAATTATCGAAAAAAAAACTTTGCTTTTGGCTCTGATAAACTGTCACACACATTTATTGATCAAGATGTGATCGAAAAGAGTTCTACGGTGGGTACAATGTACAACGAAATAGTGCCGGGTACATACGTATGTGGATTATACTACTGTTATTCTTAGTTTAAAGTAAAAAAATAATTCAAGTTCGTATACTGTTTATCTATTCAGGACGAATAATAGGAGAACCCTTGAAGAATCCTAACGCCCCAGGTAACCTAGACTGGGAAACCTTTTCCAAACCTGGGTTACCTGGGACGTTAGAAAGCATCAAAGGAGAAAATAAGAAAATAAGAAAAAAAAAACGGAAAAGTTTTACTAAATCTCACCTGAAAGAAGGGAGAGTCCATTGAGAATGCTCCCAACCAAAGTTAACTTCCATACGGGTTCATCAAATTTATTAATTAGGGCGATGAGAAACAGCCCTGATGACCCCTTAATTACAAAGACGATGAAACTACAACACATGGCTGCCACGCTCACAATCCAACCCCAACCTCCATCTGGAACTATTGTTGTTTCTTCCACTTCTGCTTCCATCGGCGGAACCGCCTCTTCTATGACGAACACGGCATCCGGTGTCGTGGTCGATTCTGGCAGTGCCACATGTTTGGAATCGGTCTTTGGAGAGCTTTCCTCGTGGTTTGCCACCAGGTCTCGTTGAACGGTTTCTCCCATCAAAAATGAAAATACAACAGCATCAATGATAATGATAATAATAATGATAACAACAACAACAACAACAACAACAACAACAACAACACAACAACAACAACAACAACAACAACAACAATAATAATAATAATAATAATAATAATAATAATATAATAATAATAATAATTCCAACTTGTCTCTTGAGGTCTCTGGGTGAGACTTGGGAGCCAACTTGTACAAATGTAAAGCAAAAGTCAAACATAAAATAATAATAATAATAATAATAATAATAATAATAATAATAATAATAATAATAATAATAATAAAAATAACAATAATAAATGGGGATTTCTTGTATTTGTTATCAAGGTGACGGATGAGGGGAACAGTCCCAACACACACACAAAGTGTGGAGATTCACATAGAAAACATTGAATGGGAAAAAGGATACACGAAAAACATACGCATCTCTTTATCTCTTTCTTCCCCCTCTCTCATTCTCTTTCTTTCTCTCTCTCTCCTTTTCTTTCCCCCTCTGTCTCCGCTTCGATTAAATAATCTTTCATTCGATGTGTGTCTTATGTGTCTCCAAGCAAAAGCATAAAGTGACTAATTACCATTTGTCCAATTTGCTGGAAGCGAGTTCCTCCCGAGATATTTTATAGTTTCTGAATTTTTATCGTTGCCTTGTTATTCCTGCGTTCTCTCATACTGAAGAAATATTACAGAAATTCCTATCACTTCAAGATCTGCGAGGTATTTATTTCCCTGTCAAACTTAACCATAGATCTACACACACACACGTGCTAACCTGGACAAGACCTTTTGAGGAGTTCTGACAATCACACAAGCATTCAACTTTTCCATGCCCATAATATCATCGTTGATTCAAAGTAAAGCCCACCATCTTGGTTGATGCAGCTTGGCACAAGTGGAAGCACTCCGTCGGTTACGACGACGAGGGTTCCGGTTGATCCGAATCAACGGAACAGCCTGCTCGTGAAATTAACGTGTAAGTGGCTGAGCACTCCACAGACACGTGTACCCTTAACGTAGTTCTCGGGGATATTCAGCGTGACACAGAGAGTGACAAGGCCGGCCCCTTGAAATACAGGTACAACAGAAACAGGAAGTAAGAGTGAGAGAAAGTTGTGGTGAAAGAGTACAGCAGGGATCACCACCATCCCCTGCCGGACCCTCGTGGAGCTTTAGGTGTTTTCGCTCAATAAACACTCACAACGCCCGGTCTGGGAATCGAAACCGCAATCCTATGACCGCGAGTCCGCTGCCCTAACCACTGGGACATTGCGCCTCCCTTGGCACAAGTATGGTTGTCGGCACTGCTGTAAGAACGCAAAAACTGATGCAAATACCGCCAGGTGATTCATCTTACCCTATAGCAATTCCGCCAGTCTACGTCCCTGGATTACTACATTCCTTCGGCCCCGAAAGGATGAACTGATACTGGTGGGATTTTAATTCAAGGCATTGAGAATTGAAGCAAATACCTCGAGGTATTTTACCCAACGTTTAAGCGATTTTGTCAAGAATATTGCCTTTGTGAGATCAATTGTCGATTAAAAAACGAAAGGGAGAGAAATCCGAAAAAGGTGAAAAATTACTTGGGTATTGTACGGATTATTTTCAGTTATTAGAGTATCATCATAAAGTTATTACTGTATTCGTATTAGCATTCTGTTAGTTATTACTAAACTAGAATTTGTTAAGATTTAGACATTATTTTACGAAGTATAACCTTCATCAGTAACATTAAATAAGAGGTTAAACAGTAAAACACGGCCCACAAGCGTTAACTTCATTGCACGAGGGCACAATATATTATTTAATATATATTTGCCTTTGAGCTGTCTATTGGTGAATGCACGGATATGTTACGGTATTCTTGTTCAAATGATATTAATTCTTTCAAGTACTAAACACAAACTAAAATTACAAATACATTTGAATAAAATTCTGCCGAAGGTCATGTATGTATCATGTCTGAACAAACTCTGAAAACACTTTGTAAAATAGACTAACAAAAATGCGATGTAGATATAAATTTAAAATATATGAAACCATTAAATCGGAAAATATATATTACTTCATTTAAAAAAAAGAAACATTCTGATGATACTATCAAACGATAAAGATGATGAAATAGGCATTTCATTATGAACAAAGTAAATAGAAAGAAGAAAATGCTTTACCTGTTTGGTTTAAGGTTTTCACAAGAGAAGGAATTAAATGGATTATTTTGTAGACGGACTTTTAGGTAAAATGATTCTATACAGAGACATGGAGTGTTTTCAGCTGAAAACTAACCAGAAATGTCAAAAATGTAATAATGAATGTATTTCTGAGTTTAAAGGGTGAAAAACATGAAAAGAAGAGATAAGGTTTTTAAAATATCACGAGTTATCTCAAAGATGTGTCCATGAATATAATAAGTTTGCATAACAAATTACTTTTACATGATGTCAAATATTTACAATAACACACAGATCCGTATAAACGCAAACACGTGCCCTAAGTTTGCAGATAAACTCACATGCAAGCAGATGAGTTTCAAATGTCTTAGGTTCGTACACCGATAGAAGAGTCCTCAATATGTCGGACGAAGTCCTTCCTCGTGAGAGCGAAGACACTCTGTCTCAATAGGTTTTGTCGTTGGATAGTTTCGTTTTATTTTCTAAACATTGTGTTTGCTTTAATGAAAACGTCTTCTTTGTCTGATGAACATACTCCCAAGGGCTTTGAAACAGCTTCGAAATCTGAAAGTTCGACCATGAATTCAAAAGAAATCTGAGAAAAATGTCAACACTTCTAGAAGATCGAAAATCGGACGAAGTGACAGACTGTTATAGTCTTCTATAACAGCATAAAGTGCACGGGAGGCAAAGAATTGCTTCGGCTCAGATCTGTCTACACTCACTGGTCACAATATGAAGAACAATGTAAGAACGGTCGGGTCACTACTAGAGTCATTGGCCAACTTGTTTGCTCTTGGTTTTGTTGCTCCAGTTATCGAATCATCTTCTTCTTCTTCTTCTTCTTCTTCTTCTTCTTCTTCTTCTTCTTCTTCTTCTTCTTCTTCTTCTTCTTCTTCTTATTATTATTATTATATTATTATTATTATTATTATTATTATTATTATTATTATTATTATTATTATTATTATTATTATTATTATTATTATTATTATTATTATTATTATTGGGCGACGACGTGGCAGAATCGTTAGCACGTCAAAGAAAATGGTTAGTGTCATTTCTTTCTACTCTTTACGATTCGAGTTCAAATTCAGCCGCAGTCAATTCACTTTCATCCTTTCGGGTTCGGTTAAATACCTCCCAGTTGAGTACTTCCCTTCCCCCAGAATTGCTGTAAAACTGTTGTGAATTTGATTCCTACTCGTCGTGTGTGCTCAGAAGAAGTCTGATTTGGATTCACAGAGTCACCTTTCTTCTCCAACTTTCTCATCGTGAAGGGTTAATTTTTCTTAACTGCGTATTTCTCTATGGCAAGCGTACGTTTGCACTTTTCTTTTTCTGATATATTGCCGTCAAGTTTAACATGAAGAAAGAAAATCCTGAAAACATATAAATGTAATCTTACTGATTTGAAAACAAATTCCTTATTGAAAATCTACTTTTAAAAGGCTTCCTTCACTTTCAAATATGACTGACACCGTTAATGGTTGGTATTTATTTAACCTTTGAACATTTTTTCAGAAATAAGAGTGTTTTTTCTGTTACATCTGTGATTTCGGAACGACAACGATGTACAGATGTGGAAAAAGATTCCATCCAAGAAATTGACAAAAATCAAAATGAGAGAGTCAGGGATTCTTGATATAACTTTGTAGAATTCTCACATACTCTCAGCAACAAATTTAGCTCCAAATATTAAAAGCTTTGCGGAACCAAACGGATCCAAAAGTTTCATTAAATTAATGCCTAGGTTGCTTAAATTAATACAGACACTTAAAGAACTCTTAGATTAAAATTCCGGTGTGTATAACATGTATTATGTGTATACAAATGCGTAATAGCACTAACTGTACTAATCTGTCTTAAACAAACATCTTAACAAGATTTGTGTGTAAAAAAAATTATATGGGGTATTGCTCGGAACGTTGGCGAATTGTTAGACATTGTGTTTCGACCTGATTTAGCCCCCCGTGACAAACATCTCGGACGATCAGAGCTAAAGCGAAAATGCTTATTCTGGTAAAGAAATCAGTAAGCAAAAAATTTGCTGATTAGTGCGAAGCTAGTCAGGCTGATATTAAAGTAACATACGCGCTTAAAACAGTTTTAGATTAAAATATAGGTCTGTATAACTTCTAACGTGTATTCAAGCGTTGGGCGGTACTTGCTTTAATATTAATGAGTCAGAGAAACTCCTTCAAGAGTCTTGTGTGTTAGAAACACGGGGCTTTGTCCAGAACTCTGGTGGATCGTCAGGCATCGATGTTTCAACCTGATTTGGTCTCCTCAGTGGCAAATATGCCGGATGTTCTGAGCTAAACCGAAAATGCTTATTCCTACAGAGCAATTAATGAAATATTAATTACATAATGTAAAAACGGTAAATACATTTATATCAATGAATTGAGTAAAACATCTGTAAGGCACATTTGAACCAGTATGTGAACAAAATTGGCCCATCGAATATAAGATGCTGGCCACCACTGATTGCTGTGTTGTGAGTGACATATAGCTATTATTTCTAGCATAACTAACGACCGTGTAGAGGATTCAATATTGGTTTGATTTCATTGTGTATTGTAAAATATACGGGCCTTCGTATGTCATTAGTAAGTATTGTAACACTCTCAGCATATATTGAGAATTAAAACCCATAGAAACGTTTAGTCTTCCTATTCAATTTAGTTTTCAAAATCAATTTCAGCCCAGTTCGTCTTCCAATATACTCTCTTTTACTCTTTTACTTGTTTCAGTCATTTGACTGCAGCCATGCTGGAGCACTGCCTTTAGTCTAGCAAATCGACACCAGGACTTATTCTTTGTAAGCCCAGTACTTATTCAATCGGTCTCTTTTTGCCGAACCGCTAAGTGACGGGAACGTAAACACACCAGCATCGGTTGTCAAGCGATGGTGGGGGGACAAACACAGACACACAAACATATACACACACATATATATATATATATACATATATACGACAGGCTTCTTTCAGTTTCCGTCTACCAAATCCACTCACAAGGCATTGGTCGGCCCGGGGCTATAGCAGAAGACACTTGCCCAAGATGCTACGCAGTGGGATTGAACCCGGAACCATGTGGTTGGTAAGCAAGCTACTTACCACACATCCACTCCTGCGCCTATATGTCTCGATACCTTTATCCTTCTTTGCCCAATCTCTTCATTGCCCCTCCCGTCATTGCTAATCCCTGTTGTACTTTAACTCTCTTTGTAATCAGCCCTCCACACTTTTTAACTCATATTCAACGCTGATCTTTGCACTGGAGCGATGCATCGTTTGAATCGGTAAATTTCGCTGGTTTTCAGCTCGACCATAAAGCTTTGTATTGACCAGAAAGAGGAGACGATTGAGTTTTGCTTCCCTTGAAATCATACTCATCTTTCGTTTTTCTCAAAATTCAAAGAGACGACATCGCACACAATAAAAAAAGAAACGTTTGATGCTGCTACAGCCTGACCTTTGCTTTCCCGATCTGACTTCAGTGCTCCATCCATTCATGCATCCGCTCAGTAAATTCACGATTTTCCGTACAATTACAAATATTTTCAAGCAATTCCATTTAACATGAATGAATAACCATATCCTATACTTTCCGGTTGTCTATCCACCCTATCCTTGGAACGTTCGTCTACTTGGCGCAGGTGTGGCTGCGTGGTAAGAAGCTTGCTTCCCAAGCCCATGGTTCTGGTTTCAGTTTGATTGTGTGGTACCTTGGGCAAGTGTCTCATACTATAGCCTCAGGTCGACCAAGGCTTTCTGGTAGGCGGAAACTGAAAGAAGCCTGTCATATGTATATATATATATATATATATATGTGTGTGTGTGTGTGTGTGTGTGTGTGTGTGTGTGTGTGTGAGTGTGTGTGTGTATGTGTGTGTTTGTATTCGCCCCACACACACCATCACTTGACAACTGATGCTGGCGTGTTTTCGTCGTCGTAACTTAGCAGTTCGGCAAAAGACACCGATAGAATAAGTACTAGACTTACAAGGAATAAGTCGGCGGTGGTGGTGGTGGGGATTGTCGATTAGTTCGACAAAACCCCTTTAAAGCGGTGCTCCAGCATGGCCGCAGTCAACTGACTGAAACAAGTAAAACAAGTAATAGAATAAAACAATAAAAGAATATTGGGAGCAGAGTTGAGAGCCTGGGTGAGCGTGTTCGATAGAAATGAAAGTCGAGGACGAGGATCGTGTTTGACGGAATCAAACAATTTCAAAGAACGGAACAATAAACGAAGGTTAGAATGCCAAAACGTGAACCGAAAAATCCTCTCTCTCTCTCCCTCTCTCGTTCTCTCGTTCTCTTTCGCCGTCTTTCTCTCTTACGCACACGCGCGCACGTTAAATATATATATTTCTTTACTACCCACAAGGGGCTAAACACAGAGGGGACAAACAAGGACAGACAAAGGGATTAAGTCGATTCCATCGACCCCAGTGCGTAACTGGTACTTAATTTATCGACCCCGAAAGGATGAAAGGCAAAGTCGACCTCGGCGGAATTTGAACTCAGAACGTAAAGACAGACGAAATACCTATTTCTTTACTACCCACAAGGGGCTAAACACAGAGAGGACAAACAAGGACAGACAAAGGGATTAAGTCGATTCCATTGACCCCAGTGCGTAACTGGTACTTAATTTATCGACCCCGAAAGGATGAAAGGCGAAGTCGACCTCGGCGGAATTTGAACTCAGAACATAAAGACAGACGCAATACCTATTTCTTTATTGCCGACAAGGGGCTAAACACAGAGGAGACAAACAAGGACAGACAAACGGATTAAGTCGATTACATCGACCCCAGTGCGTAACTGGTACTTAATTTATCGACACCGAAAAGATGAAAGGCGAAGACGACCTCGGCGGAATTTGAACTCAGAACGTAGCGGCAGACGAAATACCGCAAGGCATTTCGCCCGGTGTGCTAACGATTCTGCCAAAATAATGGATCCGACTAGAGTTAAAATTGGCTAAATGAGCGTTAAACATGCATACATGTAGGTATATATATATATATATATATATATATATGTGTGTGTGTTGTGTGTGTGTGTGTGTGTGTGTGTGTGTGTGTGAGTGTGTGTGTGTATGTGTGTGTTTGTATTCGCCCCACACACACCATCACTTGACAACTGATGCTGGCGTGTTTTCGTCGTCGTAACTTAGCAGTTCGGCAAAAGACACCGATAGAATAAGTACTAGACTTACAAGGAATAAGTCGGCGGTGGTGGTGGTGGGGATTGTCGATTAGTTCGACAAAACCCCTTTAAAGCGGTGCTCCAGCATGGCCGCAGTCAACTGACTGAAACAAGTAAAACAAGTAATAGAATAAAACAATAAAAGAATATTGGGAGCAGAGTTGAGAGCCTGGGTGAGCGTGTTCGATAGAAATGAAAGTCGAGGACGAGGATCGTGTTTGACGGAATCAAACAATTTCAAAGAACGGAACAATAAACGAAGGTTAGAATGCCAAAACGTGAACCGAAAAATCCTCTCTCTCTCTCCCTCTCTCGTTCTCTCGTTCTCTTTCGCCGTCTTTCTCTCTTACGCACACGCGCGCACGTTAAATATATATATTTCTTTACTACCCACAAGGGGCTAAACACAGAGGGGACAAACAAGGACAGACAAAGGGATTAAGTCGATTCCATCGACCCCAGTGCGTAACTGGTACTTAATTTATCGACCCCGAAAGGATGAAAGGCAAAGTCGACCTCGGCGGAATTTGAACTCAGAACGTAAAGACAGACGAAATACCTATTTCTTTACTACCCACAAGGGGCTAAACACAGAGAGGACAAACAAGGACAGACAAAGGATTAAGTCGATTCCATTGACCCCAGTGCGTAACTGGTACTTAATTTATCGACCCCGAAAGGATGAAAGGCGAAGTCGACCTCGGCGGAATTTGAACTCAGAACATAAAGACAGACGCAATACCTATTTCTTTATTGCCGACAAGGGGCTAAACACAGAGGAGACAAACAAGGACAGACAAACGGATTAAGTCGATTACATCGACCCCAGTGCGTAACTGGTACTTAATTTATCGACACCGAAAAGATGAAAGGCGAAGACGACCTCGGCGGAATTTGAACTCAGAACGTAGCGGCAGACGAAATACCGCAAGGCATTTCGCCCGGTGTGCTAACGATTCTGCCAAAATAATGGATCCGACTAGAGTTAAAATTGGCTAAATGAGCGTTAAACATGCATACATGTAGGTATATATATATATATATATATATATATATATACTCTTTTACTCTTTTACATATTTCAGTCATTTGACTGCGGCCATGCTGGAGCACCACCTTTAGTCGAGCAAATCGACCCCGGAACTTATTCTTTGTAAGCCCAGTACTTATTCAATCGGTCTCTTTTGCCGAACCGCTAAGTGACGGGGACGTAAACACACCAGCATCGGTTGTCAAGCAATGCTAGGGGGACAAACACAGACGCACACACACACGCACGCATATATATAAATACATATATACGACAGGCTTCTTTCAGTTTCCGTCTACCAAATCCACTCACAAGGCATTGGTCGGCCAGAGGTTGTAGCAGAAGACACTTGCTTAAGATACCACGCAGTGGAACTGAACCCGGAACCATGTGGTTGGTTAGCAAGCTACTTACCACACAGCCACTCCTATATATGTATAGGTTACAAGAGATAATGGTGTCATTGAGACCCAAAGGTGTCAGGTAATGCTGAATAAGTGCTATAGACAGATCATAGTTAAGTTCCAGGTTTGGTGATTATGCGAATAAGGGGTTCAGCGTGTGAATATAAGAATTTTTGCGTAGTGAGATAAAAATAACCAAGGCTGTATAGATATTAGAGCATTTATAGATAGGTCTATCTATAAATATAAATGTTCTATTATCTACACAGCCTTGGTTTTTTTTATCTCATAACGCAAAAATTTTTATACATATATGTGTGTGTATGTGTATGCATGTATATGTGTGTGCGTGTGTATAAGTGCAGGCGTGGTTGTGTGGTTAGAAGTTTGCTTCTCTACCACACAGTTCTGGGTTCAGTCCCACTACGTGACACATTGGGCAAATGTCTACTATAACCTTGGGCCGACCAAACCTTTGTAAGTGGATTTGGTAGGCAGAAACTTAAGAAGCACGTCAATTAACTGAAACAAATCAGAGATGAAAGATGTGTGTGTTTGTGTGTGTGTGTGTGTGTGTGTGTGTGTGCGCGTGCGCATGTGTGTGTGTGGGGGGTATGGGTGTGTGTGTGTGGGTATGGGTGTGTGTGTGTGGGTGGGTATGTGGGTGTATGTGTGTTAGATATGAGACCGCAACTGAACTTCTTCCAAGGGTGAAGACTAGTTCACTCCTCGCTGCCTTACTCTGGCGAAGCGAACAGGCTAAGGGTCGAAACGCTTGTGACCCTGAGATACCGGCTGACGATATGGAAGGGTTCCCAGCATTGCACTGGACTTAGAAGAGCGTGAAAAACCTCTGAAAAGTTCCTGCAGTCACTGCTTGGGGCAAAACATCTCTGATGTTTATTTCACACACACACACACACACACACACACCACACACACACACACACACACACACACACACACACACATACACACACACACACGTATATATGTACATACATTCATATTTATGTGTGTGAGCATATATATATATGCATATGTATATGTGTTTGTATATATATATATGTATGTGTATATATGTATATGTGTGTGTCTGTGTATACATATTCATACACACACTTGTACACACACACAAACACTCACAAACAAAATCTGTTGTTTTCCTGGCATGTCTTGCAAGTGCTACCAATTAAAAGCTCCGTATACCGGAAGCTAGCAAGTGTATGGGGTCATCAGGAGAGAATGCGCGCCGTTTCGGGGCCTACCTCTCGACGGCATCAATGCACACCGCCCCGACCCCCACTGATATGAGGCCCCGCTTGCTAGATCAGCTGGTTATGAAGAACTCAATATCCTTCTAGCCATCGCTCATTGTCTCTTTTTAACCAAATCCAGTGGCTAGCCTTCTCCACTGTAGATTGGATATCAGTCATGGTGGTATTGACTTTACGATGAGTTAAGCCTATCGATAGCAACAGTCGTCTCACGCTGTGTCCAACAAACCCTCTACATCCGACTTCGATAGGAAAATGTTCCGCTGGTCCACACTTTCCTTTCTCTAGTCGGATATTCTCTTTTATTCCAAATGTAAATAAGAAACACAGACAGATAGATAGGTAGATAGATAGATAGATAGATAGATAGATAGATAGATAGATAGATAGATAGATAGATAGATAGATAGATAGATAGATGGATAGATAGATGGATAGATAGATAGACAGATAGATAGGGATAAGTGAGGGGAGAGAGAGAGGTGAGAGAGAGAGAGAGAGAGAAGTGTAGAAAGAGAGAATGAAACTAACACAATAGAAGTCTGTAAAAGGACGACGTCGACGACGAGGAGGAGGAGGCGGAAGAGGAGGCAGTGACTTCGTGTCAGTATTCGATTGTACGTCAGCAAAACGCTGCCAAATCATTAACGGACATAATGAGAGAAAACAAAAGCAGAGACATAGAAACACAATTGTGAACGACAAAACGAAAAACAGCGATAATTAAAACCAGTTTTTCGCTTGGAGAAATTTGTCGACGATGTGTCCAAAGCAGAAAAAAACCCAGGCCAACAGGAAATATGCGATCGTTTACATCTATATCATCCTATGCCTTATTCTATTGATCTACAGTATCGTCATCATTGCGGTTAGTGTGAATCTACTCCTTGTATCTCTTGATAAATTCGAACCCTTGTTTCGTAACAGTGACCCGCAGCCGCCGCTCTCTCTTGTACAAACAGCTAGCTTTATTATAGGATTTAATTTCGTGAATAGCTGTCTTTTACTCTGGGGGTTTTCAGTGATACCGAAAACTTCGAATTTGGATTCAAACAAGAAAAAGACGAAGCAGTATTTCGTTTTCGTTTTACTCTGCCTCACGTTCAGCCTTGGATATTTGGCGATTTTCGTGGTCTGTATCATTCATCGCTTGTACATCATGGAAAATACCGGCAGTATTCTTGTATACGCCATGAAGCATTATAGTGTGGATTCTTCTATGAAAAATACCCTCGATAAATTGCAGATATACTACAGCTGTTGTGGGGATGTAGGATATTCCGACTGGATTTTATTATCTCATCGGACCCAGAACACCTACAAAAAGAAAGTTATTATCCCACCATTTAGTTGCTGTTCCAACCGTGACATTGACGTGTGTAGTAAAAATGCTTTCTCGAAAACTTTGACTAAAATGATAAATGAAAATATGGTTTGGAATATAAATGGCTGTAGCGAAATAATACGAAACGCTTTTGGAAATTGGCAGTTATTCTTGATCGGCATCACATCTTTGATGGCTTTCTTTCTTCAAGTTGTGGCCAATGTTATTGGTTTAATGATCTATTGCAATGCGGAGAACCAGCCACCGGCACTGGATTGCAACCTTGAGATGGAGATTTTGTCGAGCGAAGATGATGACAGGAATAACTTTGTCCACAGAACAATCAGTGAACGACGATACGACTGGAAAAATAATTGCTACGATGAGTCCAACGTTTTAGGATACTGTTCCATTCTGAGCACACCACCCGAATAATTAGACACATTTAATTAGTTGTTAATTAGCAAATAATGTAACTGACTAAAAAAACAACAACAACAAACTATTGCTTTTATACAAATTATTACAACATTTGGAAATATGTTGCGAAAACTGGATTTAAATATTTTCATTATTTGGCAAGACAACAAAGATAACCGTGACGATGATGCTATTAATAATAATAATAATAATAATAATAATAATAATAATAATAATAATAATAATGATATGAATGATTAATGATAATTAAGAATGATAATAATGAACTTCGTTTAAAAAAAAGAAAAAATGGAAAAGAAAAGCAGGAAATTAGACGGAATATTGGAATATTGTCTCTTCTCTCAGTCCGACGGTTCCCTTTTTAATTATTTTGTTAATGATTAATACTTAATGAGAAAACGCTAAAATAATATAATGATTCGAATATAAATGAAAAAAATAGCAAAGCATTTTTCAAAGCCTCTCCTCATTTCAATAAACACCAACAACATTGGTTTCAGATTTTGGCACAAGGCCAGCAATTCCGGGATTAGGATTAAGTCAGTTGCATCGACCTCAGTACTCAACTGGTACTTATTTTATCGACCGCGAAAGGATAAAAAACAAAGTCAACCTCGGCGGGGTTTGAACTCACAGCCGTAAAGACGGGCGAAAGACCGCAAAGCCTTTTGCTAACGTCTCTGCCAGCACCACGCTGCCGTCGATGCATCGCGGCATTTCTTCTGGGTTCAAATTTTGCCGAAGTAGGCTTTGCTTTTCAGCCTTTCGGGGTCGATGAAATAAGTACCTATTTCTTTACTACCCACAAGGGGCTAAACACAGAGAGGACAAACAAGGACAGACATAGGTATTAAGTCGATTACATCGACCCCAGTGCGTAACTGGTACTTGATTTATCGACCCCGAAAGGATGAAAGGCAAAGTCGACCTCGGCGGAATTTGAACTCAGAACGTTGCGGCAGACGAAATACCACTAAGCATTTCGCCCGGCGTGCTAACGATTCTGCCAACTCACCGCCGATGAAATAAGTACCAGTTACACACTGGAGTCGATCTAATCGACTCATTCTGCCTATTGTAGAAAAGATTGTTGACATTGTTGTTTAGGTAGCGATTTGGCTGAAACGTTAGAGTACCGGACAAAATACTGAACGGTAATTCTTCCAGCTGTATGTACCGAGTTCCAGCTCTGCCAAGGCCGTCTCTGCCTTTCACCCATTCGAAGGCGACCAAATAATTACCTGTCAAATAATGGAATCACCCTGAAAAATTTCAGGCCACGTGATTATAGAAGAAATTATTATTATTATTCAATAGTTTTATTTTTATAGCGTGCTTTCACGTCACTACCGAGCGCAGCTCTGTGTGCCTTGGGTATGTGCTGTGGTTTGTTGCGATGCTCCGATGGTTACTGTATTGAGAGTGTTTTGTGTAGGATGTGTGCAGTGCTCAGTAGTGCAATTTTCTGTATGTTATATATGTTTGTAAGTCCTGGTGTTTTTGTTATGTATTTGTCTGAATATTTTTTATCATACCTAATGCGCCTATTATTACTATATTTATTATTATTATTATTATTATTTTTATTATTATTATTATTATTATTATTATTATTATTATTATTTTCTTCTTTCAAATTTGCTTCCATTTCTTGCCGAGTGTCTTCCCGACTCCTAGGGCAAAGAAACTCATAGTATACATTGGTAGGCCATTAAACTAAACTCAATAGTTCGTTCATTTTTTTTTTTAAAGTTAAATTAAAATACATGGGTAGTAATAGTTCTCACATCGACAATGCTCTTCTCATCATCATTATTATTATTATTATTATACTAGTAGTAGTAGTAGTAGTAGTAGTAGTAGTAGTAGTATTATTATTATTATTATTATTATTATTATTATTATTATGGAAGCGGTGGGTTTTAATATAAAAAATAAAACACTTTGCGGATTTTCTTCCGGTTCTTTCGTTCTGAGTTCAAATACCTTCGAAGTCAATTAATAGTGCCATTCCTTTTTTTCGGGATCGATAAAATAAAATACCTGCGAATGACTAAAATCAATAATATCAACAAGTACTCCTCTGTTCAAAATTGCTGGTCTTTGCCAAAATCGAACCTTTGTTGTGCCTTTTAAGTTTTGTGTGAATTTCTACAGCACCAACTGATGTTTCCCGATGTTGGTTGGATGTTGTTCTATCTAAGTGTTACCTGGGTTGTATTATACTGTTGCCAAAGGGGTGTCTTTTTTCTCTTTTTCTTGCTTCTGTCATTGCACTAAGGCCAAGCTGGGGCACTGCCTTGAAGGGTTTTAATAGAAAAAATCAATTCCAGAACTTGTTTAAATCTGCTAATTAATCTATCGAACTCTATTGTCTAACCGACAAGTTATAGGGGCGTGAACAAACCAACACCGGTTGTAAAGTAGAGATGGTGAGTAAATACAAACACACACGCACACATACACACCCATCTATATATATTTATCCGCTGTACTTATTTCAGTTTCCGTCATCAAAATTCCTTCACAAGGTATTGGTCGGCTCGAGGAGGTTATAGGAGAAGACACTCACCTAAGTTGCCATGCAGTGAGTTTGAACCCGAAACCACGTAGTTACTAAGTGTGCTTCTAAACCTGTGCCCCTGTTGTGAGACATCGTGGACTTTAAATTCCAAAACAGGATAATTTAATGCAAAATAAATTGACTGACTTTGTAAAAAGATGCATATTGGGTTCAAATTTTGGCCGAAAGACAGAGATTTCCAGGGAGGGGTCGAGTCGAATACACCGACCTCAGTGCTCAACTGGTGCTTATTTTATCGACCTTGGAAGGCAAAGTTGACCTCGGGGGAATTTGAACTTACAACATAAAGACGGAGGAGATGCCGCTGAGCTTTTTGTCCGACCTGCTAACGATTCTGCCAGCTCGCCGCCTTACATTCGAATATCTATCTATCTATCTATCTATCTATCTATCTATCTATCTATCTATCTATCTATACACACACACACACACACACACACATATATATATATAGGATGCGGTGAATAAACTGTCGTCTAAATTATGCAAAAATGAAAATAACACTGATATCTCGGTTTTAATAGATGTTGTCACCAAAATTCCATAAAAAATATCTTGAAATACCAAAGAATAAATTTATTTAATAAAATGGTCCTTGGCTTCAACCACAGCCTTCAGATGACTTCGGTTTCTCCTGCAACTCTTCTGGACGGTCTCCTCATTTAGTGGTGAATGTTGCCATAATCTTTGAGTTTTGTTGATCTTTCGCTCAACTGCGCCCTATACATAATAATCAAAGAGATTGCAAGTCTGGGGAGTTAGGTGGCCAGATGTTAGGGGTGATGTGGTCGCAGAATTTGCCTAACAGCCATGACAGGGTTCTCCTGCTTGTGTGGTATGGTGCAGAGTCGTCCTGTTGCCAGACACAAGGTCTTCCAGCAGCCACCCTCTTGACCCAGGACAGCACTACCTCCCCCAGCTACTTCATGTCGGCATCCGTGTTGAGTGTGAGGTTGTGTGGGAAGATGAATGGAGGCATAACGTCGCCATCACTAATGATCACTCCAAACACCATGATGTTGACTGGATGTTTGATTTTTTATGTTTTAGGGACACGGCAAGCCAACAGTTGTTCCGTGTGTTCGCCATCTGATCTTGACGGAATTTTTTCTCGTTTGAGAAAAACCAAAACATGTTCGGTTGGAGGGGATGCTTGAGTTTGGTCAAAAGCTTCGTAGTGCGGTCTTTTCTCTTGTTCTTGGTGGCTTGGGATAAAAATTGGCCCTTTCTCATCTTGTATGGGAAATACCGAATGTCTTCATGTACTACCTGCCTGATAGGAAACTCAGACAATCCCATGTCCCTGGCGATGGACCTGACTGACTTGGAGGGATCGTTGTTAATCATGACTTGGATCTCACCAACAAATTCAGGAGCTCTTTTCTTATCCGAACGACCAGAGTGAGTTTTCCGAGCTGTCGTGCCTTCGTAATCACCATTAGACTCATCCAACTCTTTCCGAACCCTCTGCGCTGTCCTAAGTTTGACACCTAAACACTCTTAACTATTCGTATTGGAGCTTCCGGCCGAATGCCAAGCAGTACAGCATGTCATTTCCAAATTTCTGGCAGATTAAACTGCGTCATTATACTGTTTTTCTCACAGATGGTGCCCAACTGCCCCTACTATACCGTGCAGTCGACAACATCAAAAACAAACAATGCGCATGCACGAAATTAAAAATATAAAATAACGACAATTTATCTATCGCCCCTTGTACACACACACACACACACACATATTTAAAAATGTTACGAGGAAAGAAAGTCTCGTGTAAAAGGAGCGCAATAAATTGCAATTGTGTAAAAAAAAAAAAACGGAGAGTCACAGCTGGAATGTCTTTTAAAACGTCGAGCATTTCCAAAAAACGTCAGTGTGTCGTCCGACGTTCGAAAATTTTTTAAAGTGTACATAAAAATTAATTTTATTTCATCAACCTTTTCCATAAACCTGATGCCTAAAGCCTAAATGTGTGGATTCGTAGGATTTTGAGGGTGAGATTCGATCAAATCGCATTAAAAAAAAACATAGGAAAGCATAAATTTCACCTTCAAAGTGAAACGGATGTGAAATAGTGAAACATGAATGCATATTTTTGCATGCGTAAAAGAAACAAGTTATTTTCTATTTTGAAAATGTTCTTCCCTTCAGCTTCCGTTCCAACTTTTCTGCTCTATTTATTTTATTTCTTCTTTAGATTTGGGAAGGAGAGGATAATTAGTTAATTTTTATTAAAAAAAAAAACTGTTTTAGTAATCACCAGGAAATATGTAACATATTTCTTTCCTGTTCTTTTCGCCTACCCCTCTGCTTTCTCCCCCATTTTTTTCTATGCATTTAATGTAAATATGTATGGATGTATACACATATACGTGTGTATTAGCATGAATGTCATGTCATGTATAGATCAGTATAGGTTGACTAATGCATGTAAACCGAATAATATGTTTGTATGTCTATATAGGGGTATATATTCTTTAATTACAGACCAAACATCTGGAATTGTTCTTACATCTTTCTCAGTTTCATTTAATGCTTTTATCAGTTATTTCTCATTTAGCCGTATCCTTCAGGCTTCGGCAAACCCAGCTCCTAATAAGCGACGCTAAAGCAGTCACTTAAGTAACCATATAGCCCTGTATTTTACAGGTATAAACCCAGACCTAAAGTCCGGTTTTGTAGTAACAGATCTTTCATTAATTAACATAGATATATTCTTCCACACCAACCTTTAGTATTATGTTAACATCTACTGCGCAATTTTTAACTTTGTTAACATCTACTGGGTAACCGATTTCCACTGCCGTACATCGCTTTCCCCTTAGTCTCAGATCACAATATCTGCTTTGTTATACCTGTATTCTACGCGAATATTTATGCTAAGAAAGGAAAATGCTATTGCAAGAAGTTTTATCTGTGTTCTTATAAGTGTTGGAATCTAATTCGGTGTTATTCTGTGGAGATTCCTTTCAGTTTTCAACCTCTTTCTGTATGTCTGTTACGACTGGTGTGTTTTCCACGCGGCTGGTTTATATAATACGCACTTTGTTCTATATTGCGGCCAAGTAAAATGCCGATAACATGAGCCTTAAGGGAGCACCCATGATTATTCCATCCTGTTTATCTAATTTACCTTGTAGACAGCTAAAGATTCTATTCTACAGCACACTCTCTTTACTCTTTTCTCTTTTACTTGTTTCAGTCATTTGACTGCGGCCATGCTGGAGCACCACCTTCAGTCGAGCAAATCGACCCCGGGACTTATTCTTTGTAAGCCCAGTACTTATTCTATCGGTCTCTTTTGCCGAACCGCTAAGTGACGGGGACGTAAACACACCAGCATCGGTTGTCAAGCAATGCTAGGGGGACAAACACAGACACACAAACACACACGCACATACATATATATACATATAAACGACGGGCTTCTTTCAGTTTCCGTCTACCAAATCCACTCACGAGGCATTGGTCGGCCCGGGGCTATAGCAGAAGACACTTGCCCAAGATGCCACGCAGTGGGACTGAACCCGGAACCATGTGGTTGGTTAGCAAGCTACTTACCACACAGCCACTCCTGCGCCTACACTAGTAATTTCTTCAGTAAATTAACAGGTATATCTGTGGTGGTTTAATTATTATTTACCTCCACACATCACTTGACCTCTGACTCCCATTATTTCTCCCACAGGTTCTTTGGTCAAAGATTTTTATACTTCTACGGTGGAAAGGTTACCTACTTCGTTGATTTCTTCTACGCTCTCTACGACCCCTTCGGATGGCCGTATACTCTAACCCTCCGGCGTATTTCTTTGATAATTTAGTCTCATTGTTCAAGGATCTTGTATATTGCTGTATTTGGGATATTTAGGATCAGCAGGGGTTCTTTGATCCGTCTATATTGTTCCATCGGTACATACGGTGTGAGGATGGAAAATTCTTCCATGTTGAAGAAATAAAGTATTCTTACTTATGTACTTCTCCTAATTAATAGATTTAGTTTAATTTTCTAATTGGGTGATATCTTGCTGATATCACCCAATCATTAATAAGTTTTTTTGTCGCAGAAGGCGGCGAGATGACAGAATGGTTAGCACGCCGGGCGAAATGCGTAGCCGTATTTCGTCTGCCGTTACGTTCTGAGTTCAAATTCCGCCGAGGTCGAATTGTCGATTAAATAAGTACTAGTTACGCACTGGGGTCGATTTAATCGACTTAATCCGTTTGTCTATCCTTGTTTGTCCTCTATGTGTTTAGCCCCTTGTGGGTAGTAAAAGAATAGGTTTTTGTCGCAGAGTAAATTGTTGAATTGTCATCTTCACCCCCACCACAATCATTCTCATCCCCATTATCGTCATCGTCACCCCTTATTCCTCCTCCTCCTCCCTTCTCCTGCAATATATTAATCATTTATCCATGATTACCAATGTAATATTTTCCTCACTCATACATATTGCAATGTTACCGATATGTTTTCTTTTACGCCGAGCTTAAGTTTTACGTTGACTATTTATCAATCGTGGTGTTGGTATCGATTTAATTTGATATTGCTTTTAAGAGTTCTCTATTTCCAGATTCTATCGACTGTTTTTCAGGCTGATCCCGCTGTGCCGAGACGTGCTCTTATTTCATGGCTTCGTTCCTTTGATTTTTCAATTATATCACACAGAACTGTTCTATGATAACCCCTTCACCCTGGATACCGAATCACTCAGGTGGTTTGTCTTTTCATGCTTTCTATGTATTGATTTCCATATAGTGTTCACTCGATACCTTGTATTTGTCCCGTTGTCTCTGTAGCGCGTATGGGGACTTTATGATAAGAGGCGTATAATCAAAAAACCGTAGATTGTTGACGGTC
>NC_043014.1:2237316-2244816 GCF_006345805.1 Octopus sinensis
GTTGAAGACAAACTTACGAAAATGATTTGGACAGGCAAGAAGCTAAAAAGACACGATGGTCACGGATGGAACGCTTTTAAAAATGACTTAGTGGTTATCGATAGAACTTTTTTAACCCTTTACCTGTCGTGTGAATCACGTACGATACACAGGACATGTTTCTCTGGCTTCCATACATCATATAAGTGATACACATTCCCAGTTTAGTTTCAACCACCAGCGTATGTTAGGACTTAGGAAAGCAAAGCTTTATATTACTCAGAACATATGCAACAAGGACGAAGAGAAAGTCCGAAATCAAGCATGGACGTTGAGAACAAACTTTTGGAAACACTTTGGCCAGGCAGACGGCTAAAATAGCTGTAATTATTTTATAACTTTTAAATTCTAAATTGCCACAATTTCGTCATTTCAGCAACAGACGTTTCTGTGTGATACCACAATACACCAAGAAACCTGTGGTTCGATTCCGGCAAAGGGTTCTCTTCGCGTTTGTTTCCGTCTGATAGGTATTTTTTTATCTGAAATATTCACTGTCATTTATGGCTTCAGTTACACAGGAACAGCTTCTCAAAGAGATTTAGCTTCAAATTTACTCAATTCTTCAAAGGAACACACACACACACACACACACACACACACACACACACACACTCACACACACACATGTATATGTTTACATACATATACAGACACGCATGCACACATACACACATACACATGCGTCCGTTCAATTGTAAAACCGAAAAGAATACTTACTCTATGTCCCCATCGAGGGAACTGTCATCGCTGTCCGTTATGGTCATCGCATGTGTCCGAGCACTGACCACGGCTGATTTCGGCCGAGCTGGACGGACCGAGTTGGGTCGTTTCCCGCCATACAGATCTTCGTATTCCCATTTCATCAAACTTCTCAACGGACTAGCGTCATGTAAGTTCCCTAATTCGAACCTTTTATCTTTTGAATTGTGAGCCAATCTCGTGCTTGCATATCTATCACTATCACTATCAATATCATTATAATAATTATTGTTGTTGCTGTTCATGTCGCTGCTATAACTCTTATCATAACCATTGAAATAAGAGTCCGATCCTCGGCTCTCTAATTTGAAATCACTGTTATTATAGTGGGCCTTTTTGTCTTTCATATCATTCTTTGTCAAAACGTCGACGTCGTCGTCTCTAAGACCCATACCGTAATCATCGGTGAACGCTTCCGAGTGAGTACTGTTCCGGGAGCTAATATATAGGCTTCGGTTGTTTTCCAGATCATTGGAACGTTCTCGTTGAAGACGTTTAGAATGAAACTCAGAGGTTTTGCTAGAATGATAACTTTTCTCTGAAGTCCGTGGACTGCTTAAATGATAAACTCCCCTGGAACTTATCGAGGATTCCACGGCTTTTTGACCGTTCCTGCGACGGTTTTGAATATGGAGTTTTCTCCTGTCCAGAGCAGCATTATCCGACATTCTAGCTTCAGCAGTGCCATTGGGCAGGTCGTTGCTAAGGCTGCTGGCGTTGCTAAGGCTGCCGGCGTTGCTGCTATTACTCACATCAATCGTCTCAAACGGGTACAGATTAGTCACGTGAGGAGAAAACAAAGAGTTCGAGCGCTTGTTCCACTGTCTTCTCTCTCGTCGACTGATTTCACTCTTTCCAGGTGAAATTCTTTCATCCGGAATATTTTGACTTGGGCCACGTGATAGTTTAGTCACGTGACGGCGGGACGGTTTTTTGCTGGTGTTTTCATTTTGGTGCGGTTCGATCGGCGCCATTTCCAAGGTTTTTTTCGGTGCCTGCGAACTGTTTTGTTTATAGGGGCGATAACGTGGTTTATGGAAGTCTCTGGAGAGGTCAAGTTTGGAATCTAATTGGGGATCTGTCTGTTCAGCACCTCTTTTGGCTAGCATACTTTCCTCGTCTCCAAATTCACCTAAAAGAAACAAAATAGAAACAATTAATTTAGGAATAGAAATACGATTTTACACATGCATACGAACACATGAGCGCTTGTGTACACACACACACACACACACACACACACACACACACACACACACACACACAACACACACACACACACAAACACACACAAACGCACACACACAAACACACACACATATACACTCACACAAACACACAAACACACAAACACTTACACACACAAACACACAAGCATATAATATATATACTCATACTTCATATAATTCACAATACATTATTCTATGGACAATATGAATCAATATAATTTGTCTCTCAAAATGAAATTACTCTTGCGAAAGAGAGAGATATAGAGAGGGAGAGGGGAAGGAGAGAGAAAGAACGAAAAAAGAAAGAGAAAAAGGAAGAGTGAAAGAAAATGAATGTAGAAGAGAGAGAGTCAGATAGACAGAAGAGGTGTAAATGGAAAAAAATTCAAGTAGTTTAACCTAATTCTATAAGTGGTATTATTCTATCGATGTTAAACGATTCACAATCGATGTCGACAAAATGTTTACAAAGATACACAAAGCGTAACCATAACTAAAGTCGTTGGTGTTGCTGCGTCGCCCATTTCAACTTGGATCAAGATGTCGTCTGCTGCGCAATGGCGGTCGGTCGAAAGTCGAATGGTGTTTCATAGATCTGTTCTTACATTTGTATCTTAACCACCATACGACATGCAATTATTGAAGGTATGGGGATAGAGTGAGGTCAATCTAGACATGCTGTGCTTCCTTTACAGCATTGAAACATCTAGTTTACTTGCTTATCTTATCACAGCGTAACAAATTGTTTACTGTGTTACGTCACGTTAGGCTATAGCCATGTATTATTATATCAAATATTGTATTTTGACGGGAACTGTTAGTGTCCTGAGGGTTCTGCTACACGCCATGTCCGAATGCAGAAGTCAATATCTCATCAAACGACCCCTTCCACCACGACACCAGAGCTGCCCGAGGTCAAAACAACAACATGTGCTTTGTTGAATGAGGCATTACGACTCTTAGCCGGATGTTTCTGTCGTCCTCAATGCTCGTTTTCATTGCACAATTCATTCGTGATGGGTTGTCTTTAGCGAGAAGCTTGTCATCAAGTAACTCGACTCTGGCAAACTCAAAAGATACCAAATGTGGCTCGACTGCAGATGTGAATTGAGTTCTCGCGTCTAAAAATTGCTTCTTGACGACAAAATCTTTAAAAACACGACATTAAAGGTAACTCACATGACATAAAGCGTCATGTTGCGACATCTGGTGGAAGCCATCGATTTACAGGTGAAACCGATTAGGAAGGCAGTTGTGAAGGGCAGAGCAATCGCTTGAATTGCGGTAATGAGAGCATGAATTTAATTAACACTTGAGAGAGAGAGAGACAGAGAGAGACAGAGAGAGACAGAGAGACAGAGAGACAGAGAGACAGAGAGAAAAAGGAGGGAGAGAGAGAAAGAGAGAGAGAAATAGAAAGAGAGAGAAAAAGAGAGAGAGAAATAGAGAGAGAGAGAGTGTGTGTGTGTGTGTGTGTGTGTGTGGATGGATGGAACGGTTATGGACAGTCAACAGAGGTCAGACGTTCGAATCCCGACACCAGAAACTGTACTTTGTAAATTACTCAAAATGATACAGGTCACTCAGCTGTAAAGCATGCCATATCGGTCAGTGAGATGCTTTCAACGTCGCTTTCGTTCAGGCAGAGGGCAGCAGTATCGAGGAAGCAAGCGAGCAAGTACTGGTGTCCTCAAAAATAGGGTGACGGAGTGAATAGGGAGGAGAGATGAACCTCTTGCTGATAACGGTGGAACGATGACAGGAAAGGTAGTGAGGGGTGAGCGCGTCGAGTGATGGCGGATGCTGCCGGGGTGCAAGGTAGAGGGCAGCGAGGGCACCCATGTGCAGAAGAACCGTATTGGAGGAGTGGTGTTCTCAGTGACCCGAAAAAGGTTAACTTGTGGAGAGGCAGGTAGAAGAGTCAGTGACATCTCATCACATGTCACCGGGTGTAATCAATTATTTAAAAAGATTTAATTAATTGTTTCTTTCTACTCGACCGACAAATTGATTAATCACTATAAACAGTGATTAATTGAAATAACACCACCACCGCCACCACCACCACCATCAGCAACAACAACAACAACAAAATCAATAACAATAACAATAATGATTTACTTTCACCAACGACAAGGACAGATACAGGAAGAGAAAAAACGGGGGTGGTGAGAAAGAGGGGATAGGAGTTACTCGCCCTTTTCCCCCAGCATATTACTGGTATAACATTGACCCCTGAGGATCTCCAAGGAATCGATAAACACACGAAACGATTTTTAGCGTTAAGAGTGCTGAATTATAAGCAAACTAAATTCGGAAGAATGCAATAATTTAAGGCTAAAACTCATGAATTTCCAACCAAATTGCGATGCAATAATAATGAGTATTCACCAAACACATATTTCATATTAAATATTCCCACGATATCAATGTAATATCACTGAATTTTTAGTTTTCCTTAACATTTTTTTTTATGCATTTTCATCGAATTTCGTAAAATATTTCTTATTAAAAAGTGTGAACGATACAAAAGAACGGAGAATTTTATATTTTATTTTTTATTCTTCCATTAGTTTTAGTCATTAGACTGCGGCCATGCTGGAGCATCTCCTAGAAGAATTTCGGTCGAACGAATTGACCTTATTACTTACTATCTTTTAAGCCTGGTACTTATTCTATCGGTCTTTCTGGTCATACTGATAAGATACGGGGGCGTAAACACACCAACACCGGTTGTCAGGTGGTGGTGGTGGTGGAGGAAAAATAGATACAAAGATGCACACACATACACATATACATATATATATATACGACGGGCTTCTTTCAGTTTCCATCTACCAAATTCGCTCACAAGGCTTTGGTCGGCCCGAGGCTATAGTTGAAGACATTTGCCCAAAGTGCCGCGCAGTGGACCTGAACCCGGAACCATGTTGTTGGTAAGCAAAGTTTTTAACCGCTCATCCATTTCTATCAATAAACCTTTCATTAATTGTATTTCATTTCAAAAATTCACATGATGCGAGTTAGCAGCAATTCTATGAAGATGGTCGGGTCAAATACATTAAGAAATTTTCCGACCCTTGGTATAACTCTTTCACCCATCCACTACTCTGGATTGGCTCCTTTTTTCTTTTCTTTTTGAGACCCCGAAAAGACAAAGTTTACTTCCGCAGGACTTGAACGCTGAGAAAGAGAAGAAACTCTGGAAAAGTGTTCTCATCAAAATTATAACATATATATATATATATATATATATATATATATATATATATATATATATATATATATATATTCTATCTATCCATCTCCATTGTCATGGGACCTCACCCCCCCCCAAAAGAAAAACAATGTTCTCTTCTAAACAAACCCCAAAACACATCTGTTTTATATAAATGAAGAAAGCTGTTTGTACATTCACAAACTTTTATTAGACAAGTTCGAGACAAGAACGAAAGCGCTATTAATAATGAAGAAATAAATCATTTTTTTTCCAAAATTCTGACATTTTTCTCAATATGTGTGTGTGTGTGTGTGTGTGTACTTATGCATATTCATATATATTTATGTATTAGCACCTAAATACATGTATGTATGTATATATCTGTGTATATGTATGTGAATATATATAAATCTGTATATGTGTATCTATCTCTCTATCTGTCTACCTATCCATCTATCTAGCTATCTCTCTCTCTGTCAGTCTATTTATCTATGTGTGTGTGTGTGTGTGTGATATGTGTATATATGTCTATGTACAATTAAAATATTGATTACTTCACATCATTTATGTGTCTCGTAGAAATTAGATCAACCTGCATGTATTAGGCTATTTATTTGAAATCAACCAAAGGAAAAAAAGAAGAGAAAAAAATTAAAGAAATACGGACAGAAAACCGTTTTGTATAGGTTTTGGAAACAGAAGGCAGAAGGGCGTTACTGAATACATAAATTATTTATTTATAAAGCAGCTTTTATCGTATAACCTTTTATCGATCTATTTGTCTTTTCACTGCAGTACCGTAACCACAGCCGTCACTGGCAAGCGAGAATTATCTGATAGCATGTGATATGTTTTAGCTTATTGTTTTATGTGCCTGTGTAGTAGCGATTAAATATAGACACCATATAGGTTTCAATATCGGTCAGAAGTAATCTCTCTCTCTCTCTCTCTCTCTCGCTCTCTCTCTCTCTTGTCTCCCTTTCTTTCCAGTGGCAGAATTAATAAAAATAACAACTATCTCATTAGCTTGTAGTGCTGATTTTAATTAGCTCTTTGGCCATGTAAATAATCTTGTACTCAGGGCCGAGTCTAACGAGAGTAGCAACCCGATATCACCACCCTTATTATATCTTCAATATCGTTTTGATTTTACAACTAAACGACCACCAGACTACAAGCACCAATACCACCGATGCTGTTCAGCTCTTGGAGCACCAGATTACCATTCGGAACTAAGAAGATCCTTCTCACTTCTAAACTGTTTCACTCGAAACGAATTCTCTCAGAAGAGCTAAGGACTTTGCAGTGAACCCTTAATGGTATCACGCTGTCTCGCAAAGGCAGCGAGCTGGCAGAATCGTTAGCACGCCGGGTGAGATGCTTAGCGGTATTTCGTCTGTCGTTACGTTCTGAGTTCAAGTTCCGCCGAGGTCGACTTTGCCTTTCATCCTTTCGGGGTCGATTAAATAAGTACCAATTACGCACTGGGGTGGATATAATCGACTTAATCCGTTTGTCTGTCCTTGTTTGTCCTCTCTGTGTTTAGCCCCTTGTGGGTAGTAAAGAAATGGGTATCACGCTGCCTCGCAAAAGAGGCGTCGGAGAAAGTCGGCTTTCTAGTTTTAAGTGTTTGTAATCCAGTGTTTTAGAAATGCCTATCATTGGAAAAACTCAAATTATCCGTCAAGTATGTTTGACTTGAGAACCTTCCCAAAAAATTCCTCACACCACTTAGAGATCTTTTTAGGAGTTCTTAGTAGAATCCTGGAGTCCATATCCTGAAGCAAGCAGCCTTCTTTTTCTTTTTTCTTTCTTTCTTTTCTTTTTTTTTGTCTTTGGCAGAAAGTGGTTTCTTTCTATCTCCACCTCACCCCGTTATTGTGCGCTTGTATATGTGTACAAAACCCCATTAATTCATTCTTGTCCTGAATAACAGTAAAACTGCAGAGATTTAATTGTTGCTGTTGTTGTTGTTGCTGCTGCTATTGTTGCTGTTGTTGCAATTAATGTGCCTATTGTTTTTTTTATTATTATCCTTTACCGTTTTGTTGTTGTTGTAAATTGTGTCATTTCTGCTCTTGTGGGTTTCTGTTCTTTTTTACTGACGCTTTTTGTTGTCAGCGTTATTGTTGTTGTTGTTGTCGTTGTTGTTCTTGTCGTTGACCAGTTGGTTAATTCGTCACGCTCTTTGTTTTCATTCTGTGTGTGTGTGTGTGCGCGCGCGTATGACTGCAGTTCCCAAACATCCAG
>NC_043014.1:2254816-2256499 GCF_006345805.1 Octopus sinensis
ACAACCTGCTTGTCGCCAGATCAGAAGCACAGGCGTGCGGCTATGAACTCCTCCCCCATCCCCCTACTCTCCTGACCTTGCACCCTCTGATTTTCACCTCTTCCCAGCCATGAAGTTGTTTTTGAAAGGAAAGCGTTTCCCAGATGATGCAGCCTTGATTTCTGAAGTCACGTCGTGGTTGGAGGACCAAACTGGGGTCTTCTACAAAAACGGTCTCCAGAGCTGCATCAAACGATGGGAGAAATGTGTAACTCTGAGTGGTTCCTATGTAAAAGAAGACTAATAACTGTGCCAAGTTTCGTTGCTCTACTGCCATGGGAAGTGGGTCAGGGGCATTACTTATTGAACGCCCCTCGTATTTTAGATTAAAAAAGAACTTTATCTTAATTTTGAAAAATAAAATAAATATTTAAAAAACCGCATTGTTTCTGGAATGACCCTATATATATTCTTTTATTCTTTTATTCTTTTATTGTTTTCCTTGTTTCAGCCATTGACTGCGGCCATGCTGGAGCACCGCCTTTAGTCGAACGAATCGACTCCAGGACCGATAGAGTAAGCACGAAACTTAAAGAAAATAATCCTGCGTCGATTCATTCGACTTAAATTCTTCAAGGCGGAGGCCCAGCATCGCTGCAGTCTAAGGACTGAAACAATTAAAAGATAATATATATATATATATATGTATGTATGGTTCAAATTTACAGAAAACAAAAGACAAGGCAGGCGTAGGAACAACGAAGACAGGTGTATTAGTTTAACGCTTGGGATGAATGGGAAAGTATTTGACGTTTCGAGCCTACGCTCTTCGACAGAAAGGATTACGAGGGAAAAATGGAGAGAGAAACAATTGTGCAGAGTATCCTTAAAATCCGTAAAAATGTTTTAGCCCGACTGATATGGGAGCCAGTCGTCAGAAAAGTGGTCTCATGTGGCTAGGATTTGTTTTGACTCACTTTATATATATTGTCCGGCATTCGCCATGATAGATCGCTAGCCACTACACATTCTTTATTTTCTCTCCTTGTTCCTTTCTGTGGAAGAGCGTAGGCTCGAAACGTTAAAGACTTTTTAACTTCCCGAGCGTTATACTAATACATCTGTTTGTTGTCTACACCGCCTATATTCGTCTTTTGTTTCCTATTTGTGAATTCACCCTATATATATATATATATATACGTTTAAATATTTGTTGTGCAAGGTTTTTTATGTGAAGTCGTGTGTTGAAACAGATCTTGTTATATTTCGGAATGGTCATTTTGCCAGTTTTAGCCATAAATAACACTGACAAAGTAACACCAATATATAGTGCGTGTGTTTTATTGGCTAAACTGGCAAAATGACCATTCCGAAATATAACAATATAATATATATATATATATATATATATATATATATATATATATATATGCGCATAACCAGTCTCCCCACACCTTATCTTTGATTAAGATTCTTCATTCTATCTCTGGAAAGTCTGTGAATTTCTTAATCGTGTCCTTTATTTCTTTTATTGGTTAATCCGATAATTACCAATTCCGCCAGTCTTCCACCTCTCTTTATTCAGTCAATATTCAGTCTTATCCACGTTATTATTCTTCAGGTACACCCTCTTAGCATGTTTACAGAGTTTGCTGAATTCTCTGTTAAGGGTTGCATATTTGGTTCCCTAAATTGGTAATCTTC
>NC_043014.1:2256599-2264099 GCF_006345805.1 Octopus sinensis
TTTTTAATCGTATTTACTCTGAGCACCAGGCCCGAAATTTTTAATCATATATGTGTATGTCTGTGTGTATCTGTGTGTATGTGCGTGTGTAGGTGTGTGTGTGTGTGTGGCCTGCCGCACGCGAAATTTTAACTTTTAATATTTTTTTAATCGTATTTATCTGAGCAGAAGGCCAGAAATTTTTATCATATATGTGTGTATGTCTGTGTGTATCTGTGTGTATGTGCGTGTGTATATCTGTGTGTGTGTGGCGCGCGTGTGTGTGTGTGTGTGTGTGTGTGTGTGTGGCCCACTGCCGCACGCGAAATTTTAACTTTTAATATTTTTTTAATGTATTTATCTGAGCAGAAGGCCAGAAATTTTTATCATATATGTGTGTATGTCTGTGTGTATCTGTGTGTATGTGCGTGTGTATATCTGTGTGTGTGTGCGCGCGTGTGTGTGTGTGTGTGTGTGTGTGTGTGGCCACTGCCGCACGCGAAATTTTAACTTTTGATATTTTTTTAATCGTATTTACTCTGAGCACAAGGCCCGAAATTTTTATCATATATGTGTGTGTATCTATGTGTATCTGTGTGTATGTGCGTGTGTGTGTGTGTGTGTGTGTATCTGTGTGTATGTGTGTGTGTGCGTGTGTGTAATATAAATAAAGTTAGAAGATAAAGCCTGGTTATGACATTGCCCTGGATTTCAAGTCCATAAAGCTCTCAGCTTTACGGCATATTGTCAGATACCAAAACCTGTTCGCATAAGGCTTCTCTAGCGTGTGGCCTCTCTAAAATATATATAAGCAGTAATCCGTTGACTATCGCGGGTGTTACGTTCCAAAACTCCCCGCGATAGGCGAAAATCCGCGAAATACAAACAGCACTGTACTGTATATTTTATTATTATTATTTATATATTTTGCATGTATTTATTTTATTATAAATGCAAAACACCACCACGGAGGAATCGACGTAAGCTTAAATAATAAACCGCGATATGGCGAGAGATGACTGTATATTATATATACATACATACATATATGTGTATATATATATATATATATATATATAACGGGAAGCTTTATGAAAATAGACAAAAGACGAAGGCAGGTGGAAACAAACAAACAATTGTATTAATGGCGCTCAGGAAATATAAATAAAAACAAGTCTTTAACGTTTCGGCCTACGCTCTTCAACAGAAAGATACACAGAGAGAAAAAAAACACAGAAAGAAGGAGAGAAAAAAAAATGCGTGCAGTAACTAACGAACCAACATATATATATATGGGATGGAAGCACTCCGTCGGTTACGACGACGAGGGTTCCGGTTGATCCGAATCAACGGAACAGCCTGCTCGTGAAATTAACGTGTAAGTGGCTGAGCACTCCACAGACACGTGTACCCTTAACGTAGTTCTCGGGGATATTCAGCGTGACACAGAGAGTGACAAGGCCGGCCCTTTGAAATACAGGTACAACAGAAACAGGAAGAAAGAGTGAGAGAAAGTTGCGGTGAAAGAGTACAGCAGGGATCACCACCATCCCCTGCCGGAGCCTCGTGGAGCTTTTTTAGGTGTTTTCGCTCAATAAACACTCACAACGCCCGGTCTGGGAATCGAAACCGCGATCCTATGACCGCGAGTCCGCTGCCCTAACCGCTGGGCCATTGCGCCTCCACACACACACACACACACACACACACACACACATATATATATATATATATATAGATAGATAGATAGATAGATAGATAGATAGATAGATAGATAGATAGATAGATAGATGGATAGATAGATAGATAGATAGATAGATAGATAGATAGATAGATAGATAGATAGATAGATGATATATAGATAGATGGATAGATGATAGATAGATAGATAGATAGATAGATAGATAGATAGATAGATGGATAGATAGATAGATAGATAGATAGATAGATAGATAGATAGATAGATGGATAGATAGATAGATAGATAGATAGATAGATAGATAGATAGATAGATAGATAGATAGATAGATAGATAGATAGCCACACAAACAGAAAGACACTTGTTCGTGTTGTGTTTGTGTGTGTGCGAGAGAGAGAGAGAGAGAGAAAGAGAGGGAGAGAGAGAGAGAGCGAGAGAGAGAAGAGAGAGGAAGAAAGACAATCAGTCAGGCAGAAAGAAAGAAAGGAATGTCGCAAACCTCGTCTCTGGGTGCGGATTGTTTTTTATTCAGTGTTGCGTGAAGTACTAACCACACAGCTTAGTTCAGGAGCGACGTGACCAACACACGCGGAAATGTGTTCTTAATAACAACTATTATCTCGGAGAATCGCGCGTTTTCTTTCTTGAGTAGCTCCATCTAATAACGTACTCCGCGGTATTATGTCACCCCGTGTACGATCACCGGGTGACATAATACCTCGCTTATTTCCGTTTCTCTCGCAGCCGAAAATAACTGAAGCACTTTTGGTCAGAGGTTAACTGAAACAACACAAACGTAGGGTGTAGTCACGGCTGGAACGTCTTTGGTTACGATTCCTTTTGATCAAAGCAAACATGGTGTTCGCTTGTTTATGGAACACATTTGGTAAGAGATCTGTTTGCTCTTTGTACAGGCAGCAAGTGCATGAGCCCAAGGGAGCATGGGTACCTTCGCTAAAGAAAACCAGGGCTGTATGGTACCTCGACTTACTAAAATGAACCGCCAAACATACCGTATCTTGAGGCATACAAGTCGATGTCGTATATCGTGTAATATATGGGGTAAATATTCAAATATCGTCGCTATCTTCCCAAATCCTGCATCATTTTACATGGAAGTTTTGATCCTCCACATTCGTCCTGCTGTATAGATCGACCAACATTTTGTGACTGTAAATTTTGGTCAGAAAAATTCGACTTGTATGCCGAGAAATACCTCATACTAAGCTCTACAGTCTTTAAAACAAACAGATGGACGTAGTGGAAAATGTAGTCCTACATAGACAATGACTGATCGAAGGATGATGTGGTCATAACCGAAACGCTCATGATCCTGTGACCCTAGGTCTACCCTAGCGTGGCTGCAGCCGAATGGGTAAAACCTATACAAGAGTTAAAAATCTACTGTACTTCACAAAGATTTTACCTTGTTACAAATCGTGAATCTTTACTGACAAAGTCTACAGTGAAGATGTCTTAATTAATGATAAGATAATCACTTATCAGAGATTAGATCATTCAAAGAGCAAGCCATTACATAATACACAAATATTCTTTTCTACTCTAGGCACAAGGCTCGAAATTTCGGGGGAGGGGGCCAGTCGATTACATCGACCCCAGTGCATAACTGGTACTTAATTTATCGATCCCAAAAGGATGAAAGGCAAAGTCCACTTCGGCGGAATTTGAACTCAGAACGTAGCGGCAGACGAAATACCTATTTCTTTACTATCCACGAGGGGCTGAACATAGAGTGAACAAACAAGGACAGACAAACGGATTAAGTCGATTATATCGACCCCAGTGCTTAACTGGTACTTATTTAATCGAGCTGGCAGAAACGTTAGAGCGCCGGGCGAGATGCTTAGCCGTATGTCGTCTGCCGTTACGTTCTGAGTTCAAATTCCTCCGAGGTCGACTTTGCCTTTCATCCTTTCGGGGTCGGTTAAATAAGTACCAGTTACGCACTGGGGTTGATATAATCGACTTAATCCGCTTGTGTGTCCTTGTATGTCTTCTCTGTGTTTAGCCCCTTGTGGGTAGTAAAGAAATAGGTACTTATTTAATCGACCCCGAAAGGATGATAGGCAAAGTCGACCTCGGCGGAATTTGATCTCAGAACGTAACGGCAGACGAAATACCACTAAGCATTTCGTCCGGAGTGCTAACGATTCTGCCAGCTCGCCGCTTTATGATACACAAATATTGTGTAAACGAACGAAATATCGGAAAGGCAACCTGGAAGTAATATCTAATCGTCCAGATTATCTCATGAGCTTATCAACTTAAGTAGTTTTCTTGATCTGGATTTCTTCCAATCAATAACGTAATGGCAGATATTTGACTTGTGAAAGTTCGATAACAGATAAGAGAGCATTGATAAACAAATCCTTTGGTGCTGTCGTGAGATGGCACCAAATCTTTTAATCTTTTAATCTCTGCTCTTCTATCTCTCGCACTCCCTCTCTTCATAATTCTCCTCTCATCTCACTCTAGCTTTCTTCCCTCCTCTCTCTCTCCTAGAAATCACTAAAGAAAGGAAAGACTCTGTGTGTGTGTGTGTGTGTGTGTGTGTGTGTGTGTGTGTGGTTTAAAGGCGCGTACATTAGTGGTTAGGATGTTCGACTCCCAATTGTGTGCCTTTAGTAGAAAGGATTATTATTAAATGTGTATGGTGGTAAGGAATGAACTCCAAATTGGGAAACACGCAATTCTCATAGAATAAACTAAGCAACGGGTGGAACCCAAGGATTTGCCATTACAAAGGGAGTCTTTGAAAGCAATTAACACCTGTTCAGAAACCAATGGTTTCCGATCGCTTATGACCCTTTCGTTTCTACGTTGTCCCTAACATTATTTTCTAATCTATCCAATTCTCTCTTCCTCAGCCGGGGTCTATATGGCCCCTCAGAGTCCATACAAGGTGTTGTGGGATCCATTCGACGATATAGTAAATTGGGGATCCACGGATAATATTTTAAGGTCCCCTGAAAAAATTTGCTTAGGTGTATGTGTTTGTATGTATTGCAAGAAACAGCTGGGTTTCTTTCTCTGACGTTTCACGCGGTTCAACCTACGACATGTTAAGGTGTGAAAAACAAAGTAGGAACATTGAAAGAAGTTTCTATAAAACTATTTTCTAAACATTGAATTGGGGTCCACCAGAATAAAATAGGGGTCCGTGGATAAAAAATGGTGAGAGAACCCTGATTTAGGGTGAACTATGTTTCTTGCAATGCGTATATTAATTCGACCTACACAAGTTAATGAAGGAGAAAAATAAAATCAGAATTTTGTAAGAAGTTTCTATAAAACTATTTCAAACATTGAATTGGGGTCCACCAGAATAAAATAGGGGTCCGTGGATAAAAAATGGTTGAGAACCCTTGATTTAGGGTGAACTATGTTTCTTGCAATGCGTATATTAATTCGACCTACACAAGTTAATGAGGGAAAAATAAAATCAGAATTTTGTAAGAAGTTTCTATTAAAAAATATTTTCTAAACATTGAATTGGGGTCCACCAGAATAAAATAGGGGTCCGTGGATAAAAAATGGTTGAGAACCCTTGATTAGGGTGAACTATGTTTCTTGCAATGCGTATATAATTCGACCTACACAAGTTAATGAGGAAAAAAATAAAATCAGAATTTTGTAAGAAGTTTCTAAAAACTATTTTCTAAACATTGAATGGGGGTCCACCAGAATAAAATAGGGGTCCGTGGATAAAAAATGGTGAGAACCCTTGATTTAGGGTGAACTATGTTTCTTGCAATGCGTATATTAATTCGACCTACACAAGTTAATGAGGGAAAAATAAAATCAGAATTTTGTAAGAAGTTTCTATAAAACTATTTTCTAAACATTGAATTGGGGTCACCAGAATAAAATAGGGGTCCGTGGATAAAAAATGGTTGAGAACCCTTGATTTAGGGTTGAACTATGTTTCTTGCAATGCGTATATTAATTCGACCTACACAAGTTAATGAGGGAAAAATAAAATCAGAATTTTGTAAGAAGTTTCTATAAAACTATTTTCTAAACATTGAATTGGGGTCCACCAGAATAAAATAGGGGTCCGTGGATAAAAAATGGTTGAGAACCCTTGATTTAGGGTGAACTATGTTTCTTGCAATGCGTATATTAATTCGACCTACACAAGTTAATGAGGGAAAAATAAAATCAGAATTTTGTAAGAAGTTTCTATAAAACTATTTTCTAAACATTGAATTGGGGTCCACCAGAATAAAATAGGGGTCCGTGGATAAAAAATGGTTGAGAACCCTTGATTTAGGGTGAACTATGTTTCTTGCAATGCGTATATTAATTCGACCTACACAAGTTAATGAGGGAAAAATAAAATCAGAATTTTGTAAGAAGTTTCTATAAAACTATTTTCTAAACATTGAATTGGGGTCCACCAGAATAAAATAGGGGTCCGTGGATAAAAAATGGTTGAGAACCCCTGATTTAGGGTGAACTATGTTTCTTGCAATGCGTATTATATTTACCTACACAAGTTAATGAGGGAAAAATAAAATCAGAATTTTGTAAGAAGTTTCTATAAAACTAGTTTTTATACAGAGAATGGTTATGGCGGGGGGTCCACCAAAATGAAACAGTAATTAAAGGGGGTCCACGCAAGCAAAATAGTTAATTGGGGATCTACGGTAGTATTTTAAGGGCCCTGAGAAAGTCTTACTTTAGATGCATGTATTGGTGTGTATTGCAAGAAACAGCCAGGTTTCTTTATCGAAAGTTTTCCACAGTTCAACCTACACCAGTTGATGTGTGAAAGACAATATAGGAAGTTTGGAAAAAATGGTTTCTATTACACCAGTTTTTAAAGACCGAATGGCTATAGGGGTCCCCCAGACTAAAATAGTAATCAAAGGGGTCCATAGATAGAAATTGGTTGAGAACCCCTGCTCTACATACTCCTAACGGGTTTATTGCCAAGGTGGGACCCATTTAATACATGTTTTCGTTTATCTAATTGTTTGCTTATATCTTTGTTTTGAGTGCATGTATATCTCTATATATGTTCGGTTTTATTTTGATTTTACGTATGTTTTATGTTTCCATTTCGTTTTGTGCTTGGTTTGCAAGATTCTTGTAATAGAAACCTTTTTTCTAAACTTCCAATGTTGTCTTTACCAATTTTGACCCTCAGCAAAATCCCAAATTTTATTTAATTTGCTTTGCGGGAGCAACTGTTTTATCGAAAGCGTACATTGTTGTTAAATGCTCGAAATACGAGAGTAGAAAAACAACCAATGAGTGATGAAGGGTCGTTCTTTGTGTTGTTTGTTTTGTTTTCCATTTGTGCTTTTCCTTGTTCGAAAAAAATATTTCATATTCCATTTACTCGGACTTCGTATTTTTTGTTGTACACGTTTCATGACGTCCTATGCCAACAGATGCATATATATACGTATAGATGCTAGCATGTACGTATACGTATGTATATATACTTATATATATATATATATATATATATATATATATATAATATATATATATTATCTATATATATAATATATATATATATATATATATATATATATATATATATATATAAATGTAAAAATTTACTGTGTCGTTCGATTATAAATAAATATACCGAAAAATACACATTAGCATAGGGCATCACCAATGAGTGAAAAATATGTAGACACACGAGAAATAAGTAGAGGACAAAATGCTCCAGCATGGCCGCAGTCAAATGACTGAACAAGTAAAGAAAGAAATAAGAAAGAAAAAGAAAGAAGAAAGAAAGAAAGAAGAAAGAAAGAAAGAAAGAAAGAAAAAGAAAGAAAGAA
>NC_043014.1:2269099-2274099 GCF_006345805.1 Octopus sinensis
TTTGAGCATCACATATCGATTTTTCTATTATAATCGAACACGTGGAAAATATAGACATTGGTGATATGCCAGAATCAATACAGCACGGCACACAACACAAATATATACACTCTCATATGTATATATATATATGTGTGTGTGTGGCACTATTTAAGAAGAGTGGTCCTGGTGCGCGCAGTCGCGTACTCAGGCCTCCGCGCTAGCTAGTCGTGACTAGTCGATCCTACAACGACTACCCAGCATAGTAAATAAAACACAAAACACAAAGTAAGGATCGACTAGTCACGACTAGCTAGCGCGCACCTGGACCACTCTTCTTAAATAGTACCTATATACTATATATATATATATTAATATACATACATACATATATGTACATACACACACACCACATATATATATATATATATATATATATATGCATGTGTTTGTGTGTGTGTGTGTGTGTGTGTATACTTATCTTTGGACTTTATATATGTACTTATACATACATATATATTGAGAGAGAGAGAGAGAGAGAGAGAGAGACGGGGGAAGAGCGAGAGAGATACACAACATACATACATACATACATACATACATACATACATACATACGTACGTACATACACAGATCAAATAAGCACACATCAAGCTTTTAAAATTGCTTTTAGCCCCAGGAATGTCGGAATATTTTTTACTTACGGCGGATCGTGTAGTCGCTGAGAGTTTTACGGATAAATCTACCTCGGAGTAACGAGTAATTAACGATTAAGGACGAAAAGAAAGTAAAAAAGAATTCTAAAAAAAAGTCCGGACACCCAACTTTAGTCCAGGAGCCGGTGCGAGGTGAATGTTGCCCTTCTCCTCTTTGTTGGTGTTTATCAATCGCACACCAAGGTGAACTAAAAACCGATCAGAGAGGGCGCGCCGAGAGTGGTGACGTCATGTTGTCATGGCGATGGTTATGATAGCCAACCAACGTTGACGCAAACGCTTTATTGATAGACATTGACTCAGTCACATGTGCGCGCACACGTAGACACGTAAGCACACATACACACACAGACATATGAGTATAGTAGTAGTTAAATGTTTGTGTGTGTGTGTGTGTGTTGTGTGTGTGTGTGTGTGTGTGTGTGTGTATGATATGAATGAATGAATGAAGATAGGAGTGAATGTCGATACACATTACTATTGACTAGAACGAGTAAGGCGCAGGAGTGGCTGTGTGGTTCCAGGTTCAGTCCCACTGCGTGGCACCTTGCGCAAGTGTTTTCTACTATACCTGTTTCTTTATTACCCACAAGGGGCTAAACACAGAGAGGACAAACAAGGACAGACAAACGGATTAAGTCGATTACATCGACCCCAGTACGTAACTGGTACTTATTTAATCGACCCCGAAAGGATGAAAGGCAAAGTCGACCTCGGCGGAATTTGAACTCAGAACGTAACGGCAGACGAAATACGGCTACGCATTTCGCCCGGCGTGCTACCTTGACCAAAACCTTCTGAGCGGATTTGCGTGTGTGTGTGTGTGTGTGTGTGTGTGTTTGTTCCCCCACCATTTCTTGACAACCGATGTTGTGATTACGTCCCCGTAAGATAGCGGCTCGGCCAGAGAGACCGATAGAATAAATACTAGGCTTACGAACAATAAGTCCTGGGATCGATTTGTTCGACTAAAGGCGAAGCAACAGGGATATCCAGAGGTATATATATATATATATTATATATCTATATTATATATATATATATATATATTATATATATATTACCTCTGGATATCCTTATTGCTTTTTTAATTTTAATAAACCTTACTTTGAAATTGCATGGATAATACCGACTACATTTCTGGTGCCTCAACTTAGTACCATATTCATCTGAATCTAACTATCTATCTATCTATCCATCTATCTATTTACCTATCTATCTATCTATCTATCTATCTAATATATATATAATATATATATATATAGATATATAATATATATATATATATATATATATATATAGTATATATATATATATATATATTATATATATATATATATATATATTTCTGGTTTGCAATTCGTGAATTGGTTTGTTTGAAGCATTGACTCTGTCTGACAGCGGACAGAATCGACGATTATGGAAATCGTTACAAGACACAATGAAAATTTAGAAAAAAAAAGTAAATGAGTGGAAAACGAACCAGTGAGTGTGTTAAGAAATAAAGCTCTAAAAGAGAATGCCTTTCACTACAAGACAATAATGTGTATATCTGTGTGTGTGTTTGTGTGTGTGTGTGTAAATATATATTCTTTTACTTGTTTCAGTCATTTGACTGCGGCCATGCTGGATATATAGATAGATAGATAGACAGATAGATAGATAGATAGATAGATAGATAGATAGATAGATAGATAGATTGATAGGTAGATAGATAGATAGACAGATAGATAAGATACATAGATAGATAAATAGATAGATAGATAGATAGATAGATAGATTACAGATAGATAGATAGATAGATAGATAATAGATGACAGATAGATAATAGATAGATAGATAGATAGATAGATAGATGATAGATAGATAGATAGATAGACAGATAGATAGATAGATAGATAGATAGATAGATAGATAGATAGATAGATAGATAGATAGACATACAAAAATATATTTATACGTAGATACATATGCATACACACACACATACACACGTATATATATTTACATAAGCAATAATTTATAATCACATATTACCCTCCATCTATCTTAGCTATTGTGACACATCGCGGCCTCAAACTGATTCTCTCTATGAACACCACTCCCCACAGTTATTCACTACGGTCTAGACGAGCCGTTGAACCAGTTGGTAAACTTGCTCTTGTTTCAACAACAGAAATAAACAGAATGTCAGACAGAGTTGAGAAGTGGAAGAACGTGGCTGCGTCAGTCCATCCAGAATGGCATTAGGGTGATGGGTGGGAATGGGGTTTTGGGTGGGCGTGTGAGAATTGTAGTATTTTGCTGTCAAAAGTAAACGGAAATATGAGGAACCAAATATGCGCATCAAAAATAGGTGACCTAGAAAGGATAGGGAACCCACATACCAGTTTTCGGTATTGATCTCTGGTTTAAAGGCATAGGGACGTTTTTTGTTTAACCCTGAGATGATAACCTCGATTAGTCAGCGGTTTGATCATAGGACTTGGCTCTTGTTATCATTATTATTATTATTATTATTATTATTATTATTATTATTATTTTATTATTATTATTATTATTATTATTATTATATGTTTGACTTTTGCTTTATATTTGTACAAGTTGGCTCCAAGTCTCATCCAGAGACCTCAAGAGACAACAGGTTGGAAGTTCATGTTGTTGTTTTGCCTAATGTGCCATATATTTGGGGTTTTTTAGCGTTGTACTAGTGAATGTCTAAAAAATAAAAAAATAAAATTTTAACAAAACATACGAAAATTATGTTTGTTTTAAAACTTGAGATTACATAGAATATATTTTGCGTAGGATATGAGTAGTTCCCATGAGCACTATCTTTTGAATTTCTGCCATTTTGGGGTTTCCTGATATCTGAGTTAGGTAGCTTAGTTATTATTAGTATTATTTTATTATTATTATTATTATTATTATTTTATTATTATTATTATTAATTATTATACATTTAAATTCCGCCGAGTTCTACTTTGCCTTTCATCCTTTCGAGGTCGATAAATGAAGTACCAGTGAAACACCGGAGTATATGTAATCGATTAGTCCCCTCCCCACAAATTCGAGGATTTGTGCTTCCAGTAGAAAGGATTATCATTAATATTATTATTGTTGTTGTTGTTGTTGTTGTTGTTGTTGTTGTTGTTACTATATCATCATCATCATCATCATCATCATCATCATCATTATTATTATTATTATTATCATCATCATCATTGATCAATATTTGGTAGTTTCGGACTAATTGCTGCTGCATCATCTGCTGCACCTCCATGTTGTTGGGGGGGTAGGATTGTGTGCTCCTTCTGTTGTTAGGAGTGTACAAACTCTTCCCTGTGTTGTATTGCGTCAATTTCTTCTGCCATGGGGCTTGGGCAGTTTTTGTTGAATTAGTGTTTGTATTGTATGTTCTTTTGTGCAAATCCCAGCTTGCTGGTGGTAGTTTATTTCATTGGATATTTTCTATATACACAGTGTGTCTTTGTGGATTGTTTTATTTTATGTTGCATTATTGAACTGATAGTGTCTTACGTAAGAAGTGGGCTGTTCCTAGCAGAGCTACCTCTTGGAGAGAGTGTGTGGTGTTGAGAATCCAGGTATAGCTTTTAAGCTTTCGTTCACATGTCTTTTTTTTTATCATGCCCAATGTTCCAATTATTTCTGGTATTGTTTTCAATGGTAGTGGTAGTAGAGCTAGCGGTGGTAGTAGTGATAAAGGATAGTGGTGGGTGGAGGGTTGTGACTGTCCTGGCCCTCCGTCGGTTACGACGACGAGTGTTCCTGTAGATCCGATTAAACGGTGGTGGTGATGGTGGTGGTGGTGATGGTGGTGGTGGTTGTGGTGGTGGAGGTGGTTGTGGTGGTGGTGGTAGTGATGGGAGGACTGTGGTGATTGTGGTGGTGGTAGTGGTTGTGGTGGTGGTGGAGGTGGTGGCAGTTGTGGTGGAGGTGGTTGTGGTGGTGATGGTTGTGGTGGTTGTGGTGGTGGTGGTGGTGGTGAGGGGGGATTTGGTGGTGGTGGTGATGGGGGACTGTAGTGGTTGTGGTGGTGGTGGTGTGGTGGAGGTGGTTGTGGTGGTGGAGGTGGTGGTGGTGGTGGTCTTCGTCGTTGGCGTCGTCGTCCTCGTTTTATTGCTGTTTTTTATACTGTTTTTGTTATTGTTTTGCCTTCTTTTTGTTTTCTTCCTTTTGCTAATTCGTCCCAAATTGGTCTGCACCAACTCGACCCATAATCAAAATTATTCAGCCTTGAACACACGGACTTAATTCCAGATACAGCCTTCCTTATACAATATT
>NC_043014.1:2279099-2286599 GCF_006345805.1 Octopus sinensis
TTCGAGGGACCATTAGATGAACCAGCGTCACTAGGTTGGTAACTCTCAACTCACTTCGGTGAGGTTTGAACCTGAAACCTCGGTTGAGTTGTCGTTCTTGAATTTCATTCACTGCAGTTGTTCTGATTTCTGATTGCTCTAAAAGAATAACAGTGTTCAGTGACCCGTTTTTTCTGGTTTATTTTTTTACCATTAATTAGTTTTACTTTTGTAACATTGATTAAACTTATTACAATACTATGTTTTTATACATAGATTATTTTTCAACATAGTCCCCTAATGTTTTAATCAAAAAAATTGCTCAACTGGCCAAAAGCTTCTCCCTAAGATATCAGAAAAATAATGTCTTCGGCTGACAGATAACTCACGAATCCACAGCTTTCTTCACTTTTTCATACCATAAACGGCAACATACAGTTCCCCGAGCAATTCTGAAAGCCTTCCGTGGATTTTTGGCGCTTCATTTAGTAAACAAAACCAAAATCAAACACTGGAAGCTGCTCATTTTTTTGGAAGATTCAGAAAAAGTTTCAAATATATAGAGCCTTGATTGGTGCCGGACAATATTTAGTGACCCACGTACAAATAATTTTCCCGCCAATAAGAGAAACACAGAACCGCGTTACGAATGATTTAGCGACTCGCTGTCGTGTAATGTGTGTCTGAATATGTTTGTGTGTGTATCTGTGTAAATATGACTGCATGCATGCATTTAAGTAGGTGTATATAAATATATATATATATGCACACACATACACATGTATATATATATATATATTATATTATATACACACACACATAGATAGATAGATAGATAGATAGATAGATTATATATATCTATACATAATCGTGCGTGTATAAGTATATATATTATATATATATATATATAATATATATATATATATATAAATATACGTATGTATATGTATGTATATATGTGTGTGTGTGTGGTATATATATATGTGCGTGTGTGTGTCCGTGTGTTATCGAAGCGGTGGCGAGTTCTCGGCATCGTCGTCTAATTGGTGAGGCGCATGAACGGATCGTGGTGTTCGTCGATAACGTCGCATACTACTCAGTCTTTCTCTGCGCAATAAGACCGGACTCTGCGCCATAAGACCGGACTCGCGTTCGATGCCGCTGCCGACGAGCGAGAACTTGTCGGCGGTACACGATTATAATTAACATGTCTTTTGGGGCCTCCGTTGGATTTGAAAACTGTCTGGCATCCACTGCATTCAAAGGTGTGCACAGACATATAGTCAGAATAGTTGGTGGAGGTTCGTTTTCCATGCGTTCGCAGATGAGATTTGAGGCCAGCCAAAGACAAGGCATGTTCTGTCACATACTGTGCACACATAAAGGTCATTGTCATTCACCTTCTCGATCGTACCATTTTCCCTTAGATCTCTTTTGAGTCTTACTCGTGTTATCCTGGCATCTTCAGATGCTTTCACGCCGCTCCACACCTTTATATATGTATATATATACAACTCGGAGTTTTATCATGGCTACCGAATAATTGTCGCATATTACATTTACAGATATATATATATATATATATATATATATATATATATATATATATATATATATATATATATACATATATATATACATATATATACATATATATATATACATATAATATACATATACATATATACACAATATATATACATATATATATACATATAAATATATACATATATATACATATACATATATATACATATTATATTATATATACACAACACACACACCATATATATATATAATATATATATATATAATATTTGATTGCACGTCATTCGAACCACAGTTTCATTCAATAAGATCTTTTTACTCGACTGCATTTATCCTCAGACTGAGAAGAGAAGTCTGTGATCAGTATTCTTTCAAGTGAATGATATTAATTAGACATAAATTGTTATTTTCGTGATTTGAAGAAAGAATTTGTTCATGTGTCGGCAGGTAGAGTACAGCTCACCCTTTCCTTTTCGTTTTGTTTTTAGTGATGAATAATATAGTTTCTTTATAAGAGACTTGTCCAAATGATTCGATCAATTTCTCAATGCTAGTGCTTTATATGCTTTATATTTATTGCCCATGTTTTGCTGACGGCCCCCTTCTGAAATTCTTGAAAGAGAATTGATATTCTCGAACTGTTGATGAAGGAGGAGAATATTCTTCTCGTGCCGGCAATACTTTAATAAGTATTCTGTCTTGTACACAATAACGTACACACACACATATATATATTTATATATATACGTACATTCACACATCGTCATTCATACTTACATATATGCATACATATTGACTTTAAACAGCGAATCATAAGAAATATTAAAAGGCAAGTATTATATTTTAAAAGAAATACTTGAACTAAGCCACCACTTCATATCCTACTTGGTATTCATCTGATAGAGAAAAAAATCTGCATTCGAGATTCTGTCCCTTTTTATATTCACTGTTATTATCCTAAAACAGAAGCGAAACGATTTGTAGCAATTCGCAATGAAAGCGGAAGTGACGTAATATCAAAATAGTCGACCTATGTGGATAGAGATCGTACAAAGCCCTGAAGTGGAAATGAATTTGGGATTTGCAATAATTTCAAATTATACACATATGCATTTATCATTCTAGGTATCTATGTATTTATCTAAAAGTTTTTATTTTCATTTCACTAAATTTATCAAGCTTCTGTGTATCTAGTACATACAATGTACTTATATATGAATAATATATGGCCTGTGCTAGAAACACCAGCGATAATAATTAATTTTATTTTATCGCATTCTGACTTTGTTTATATATATATATATATATATATATATATATATATATATATATATATATATATATATATATATATTATATTTAAAATTAAGGATAAAATCTTTATAAGAAATTATCAGTAGTTAGCGTGAAAACCTCGTAAGAGAAAAAATCCGTAAATTTTCCACTTTTAAAATATTTATTTATATTTTATAGAGGGTACTATTATTCATAGGCACCGCACGCTAGGAGGGACCTTTGCAGTAAAAACTACTAAAATAAACAAATTGTACCGAATGCAAAACTTCAAAGCAAGTCATTTTTAAAAAATTCTGTTTTTTAAATGACTTGCTTTGAAGTTTTGCATTCGGTAAAATTTGTTTATTTTAGTAGTTTTTACTGCAAAGGTCCCTCCTAGCGTGCGGTACCTATGAATATAGTACCCTCTATATAATATATATATATATATATATATATATATATTATATATATAATGAAAGTATATAAATACATATACAGAGTGAGTGAGAGAGTAGGAGAGTGAAGGAGAAGGAGGGATCTAGTTTGCAAAATATTTTACTTTCCGTAAACTATCCTTTTATGTAAACCAGGTGAGTGCGGCACTGAACCTGACAGAGGAAATACGTCGTTTTATTTAATTAATATTTAATTATAATTTTTCACACACAGGCCCACGTACAGACTAACAGTTACTTACATATATACATACCCCGCAGACACACATACACACATACACATACACACATACACACACACACACACATACACATATACAAACAAATATAAACTATACATAGATGTATTTACTCATTCATGGGCTTGTTTTATATATATACATACATACATACTTATATATATATATATACATATATACATACATAATTATAAACACAGATATATATACAAATATAAGCAAACATATGTGCATGGGCATATAGTTGCTTGTTTGTGTTCATGTATATATATATATATTATATCAGTAGGCACGTCAAACAAAAAGCCAGGGAAATAACACACTCATGAGTTACATTTTGCATTTAAAAGAGTTTACTACTGACTTTGAGATTATAAAATCCTAAAGAGGAGCAGATCATACAATAATGGCTCTAAAATATGTCATTAATGTACAGCAGAGAAAAGTCTAGTTTTGAATAAAATCAAATTTTCCGTGAATTATGTGTATATAATATCAGATGTTTGTATAAAATGTTGCTATTCTCACAAGCACCTACTCGAATTTTTAAAACACTCATCAGCCGCACCATATTAAACAGATTATCACATATTCCCATTTTTTCTCAATTATTATTTTCATTTTATGAGTATTTTCTTGACATGCATCATTTCTGATTTCTTTTCTGGGTCTTTGCTAGTTTCTCCTGGAATAACAATAACCTGAGAAATCGCTTCAAAACACTTTGGTGATTCTAACTTCTCTCTTTCACTTTGTCGCTCTACGAGAAAAAATCACTTTCAGGCAAAAAGATTTTAACAGAATTGTGCAACTTGGATATAAAACCCTGTTGTCATGACGCCTCGTCTGAAATAAATTATACGTCATGTAAATTGATATAAGAATAGGTTATTCGGGATACGTTCATTGATCTAATATCGTCTGAAGAGGAATAGAATGTTACTTGTCACGAAACTATTACTAAGTTTTAACTTATACATACACCCGCACACATACTCGTATATATATATATATATATATTATATATATATATATATATATATATATATATTATATATATATATATATATATATATATATAATATATATAGTATACTAAGGAGTGTTATATTAGGAACATGAACACCAGAGTACCAGAGTAACTAATGCAGTTTTTTCAACTTCTAAAATGAATTATATATACACTACATAGTGAATTACAATCTCTTTTTTCCCGTAAATAAATCCAGATGTACTACTTTTACACATACACACGTGCGTGTGTGTGTATATATATACATATATATATGCATATATATATACATATATATATACATATATATATATATACATATATATAAATACATACATGTGTGTTTGAGTGTGTGTACGTATGTGTATATATGTGAGTGTATGTTTGTGTATGTGCATGTATTATGTACGTATGTGCATGTATTATATATATATATCATGATTCTGCTTAGCCATAGTGGTTCAATTAACAGATTGCTCGAACTCAATATCGTTATGCTTCAAAGCAAATCAGCGAGTAAGTTTTGTCGACAAATAAAATGGCTCTGATGAAGCGCTAAGGTCTTGCAACGGCAATCACATTTTAGTACACGTTTCCCTATAGCTGAAACAGCTGTGAACTAATGAAAGCGATTAGCTAACTTCTGTTTTTTTTGTTTTCTTTTCTTTTGTCATTCAGTTACATATATACATGTGCGTGTGTATGCTTCCATGTGTGAGTGCGTATATTACATATGTATCAATGTACATACACGCAGTCACACAGACACAGACACACGTATACATACATACATACATACATACATACATACATACATACATACATAAATACATACATAAATACATACACACATACATACATACATACATACATACATAAATACATACATAAATACATACACACACACATACATAACATACATACATACATACATAAATACATACACACATACATACATACATACATACACACATACATACATAAATACATACACACATACATACATACATACATACATACATACATACATACATACATACATACACACATACATATATATACATATATATACACGTGTGTATTTGTATAAACCCAATGTGTACTGCTGTTATTACTATCATTTACATACTTACACTCATGACACACATTTAGAGACGTACAAACCCCTTAAGGGGCTACACATATATATATATATATATATATATATATATAATATATATATATATATAATATATATATATATATATATATATATATATATACATATATATATATATATATATATATATATGTATATATAGTGACACGAAGGAGGCATGTTTCTGTTGTCTGTATGTTCACACTTTTCTCATGTCTTTTAGCACTGAAAGTAGAGAAATTGATATGATGTTGTCAGCTCACGTGATCAAATCGTAAAGAAGCAGACTTTGCAATGTTAACATAATAAAAGGATAAAGTGTACAAAAAAATGAGTACCCAAGCAAATAATAGGAATTCGCACCAAACTCACCCTCTTCAGTTCTTTCATATAGATGCGTGGCACAGTCGAGGGATCTGGTAGTCCTGCCACACACGCCAGACGATTCGCGTCTCGCTACGAGATATGTCTGTGCTTTTATGCACCATGCGTCTATATAAGAGGAACTCTCAAGGCAAATGCCGCTGTATTCAACGTTCTAACAAAACATCCACGTTTAGTTGGATATAAACATTGCCTTTTGGCACTGGGACTGGTTACAGCGCAAATAATTATATATAGATATATACACATATTCGCACATATTTATATGTACATTCACACACACATATATGTATGTGTATATGAATACATTCATATATGTGCGCGTGTGTGTGTGTGTGTACATGCATTCATAGGTAGATAGACACATTCATATATGTATATATTCACGTGTGTATGTGTTTATGTGTGTGTGTGTGTGTGTGTGCATATAAGTACATGATAGATACATACATGCATGTATACATACATATATGTGTATGTAGCAGATAAGCCACCCACACCTGGATACAACTCAATTAACAAGAACTCCCTACTTGAATGAACCATAAACAAAACTTAACTTAAACAGGATTTAGATAATTCTATCAGGTGGCGCTATTAAGTTAGACATGGCCTGGACCAATCTTTGGTCGAAACATCTAAGTTTTGTCTAAGTTTATGCGTATATATATTTACATATATGTACGCATTGTGAGTATTTGTGTTTCAGTATTCGCGTGCGTGTGTATGTCTGCTTGACTGTATGTGTGTCCTTATTCCTGTAGTCTCCCATGTTCCGGTTTTGTATAATATCCTGGTTGGTCTATTCACGTCGGCCTTGCATCAATGATCTCGCATTTTCGCACGCGATCTTTTCATCCGTCATATCTTTATATATAAAAGAGAAGTTGTGTGTCTGTCTCCTACGATTTAGATTCCTAACTACTCCCACATTTTGCGGTGCAGTTTAACCAAAACCGGGTATCTTATAGTCGTAATTCATATCGAGCCCTTCTGGGTATTAGCGCGCGTCTACGATGAGTCTACGATTTTAAAAAAAAATTACCATCAGTTTTTTCCATTTTAATGCATTTTTTGCTATTATATAAGGGAAGTAACTCTCTAGAAATGTCTACGATGAGTCAACGATTTAAAAAAAAATTTACCATCATTTTTTTCCCATTTTTAGTGCATTTTTTTGCTTATTTGTTGGTTATAACTCTCTAAAAATGCTTATATAGTTATTTCCCTTACAAACCCGAGCAACGCCGGATGATACTGCAGTATTTCATAACTGATTATATGAAACTGCAGCAAAGAATATGTTTTGTTACAGCATTCTGATTCTGCTTATTAAGCACCACACATTATATCCACTTGTCTGCTAGATCTTCAACCAATCATACAAAATAGTATGTGTGAATGTGTGTGTGTGTTTGTGTGTGTATGTGTTTGTCATCACCTTCCCCTCCTCCCTACCAAACGCAC
>NC_043014.1:2291599-2296599 GCF_006345805.1 Octopus sinensis
ATGAAATTCCGTAAATGGAAAGACAACAAGGATCCTAAGATTCCGGCACTCAAGCCAAACGCTACTGCCATGCATCTGAAACAGTCAATGGACATTGTTATTATTATTATTATTATTATTATTATTATTATTATTTTGGACATTGTATATAAATATATATTTATAGAAAAAAAAAAATATATATATATATATATATATATATATGTATGTATGTATGTATGTATGTGTGGAGGCGCAATGGCTCAGTGCTTAGGCCAGCGGACTCGCGGTCGTAGGATCGCGGTTTCGATTCCCAGACCGGGCGTTGTGAGTGTTTATTGAGCGAAAACACCAAAAGCTCCACGATGCTCCGGCAAGGGGTGGCGTCATTTGAACGCTAAAACAATGTGAAGCGCATTGTGACCAGCGATGTGTAGCAACATCTGATGGCCTGGTCGGTCACGTGATCACGTGATATATATGTATGTGTGTGTGTATATATGTATATATGTACGTGTGTGTGTGTGAGAGAGAGAGAGAGAGCGGGAGGGACATGACCTAGTGGTTAGGGCGTTGCTCCAGGTCTAGGAATTGAACTCACGATGTAGCGATCGTGGCTTCAATTCCTAGACTGGGCGCTGTGTTGTATTCTTCAGCAGACTGCTTCGTCTCGCGTCGCTCTGCGATCACTTCGACACCTGACACCTGACACGTGGTGGACTTGTGCACCTGTTCAGACAACGTCGATTCGATGGAGAGAGTGAGAGGGGGAGAGGGAGCTAATGTACGGCATGAACATTTGATTGTATGTGTGCGTGTGTGGGGGTGCGTGTATGGCGGTGTCTGTGTGTGTCTGTGTGTACGTGTGTGTGCGTGTCTGTGTGTATGGGTGTGCGTGCGATTGTGTGTGTGCGTGAGTGTGTGAGCATGTGTGTGTGTGCGTGCGTGTGTATGTATGTGTGTGTATACGTGTGTGCATATGTGTGTGTGTGTCTACGTGCGTTTGTGTATATATGTGTATGTGCGTGCGTGTGTGTGTATGGTGTGTGTGTGGGTAGGTGTGTGTGCTCAACACTTTTCCAAAAATAATTTGATTTACTCACATTTGAAGGGAGATTTATTTAAAATAAAATTTATTAATTTATGTAAAAAAGAAATCTTAGAAAAAACTGACGCAAAGCATTTGGAACAAAGTTTTCGTATTGCAAATTACCCTTTTTTAGATTTTTATGTAATTGGCAATTTATCTTTTACGACCATATACATATAGTTAGGTATACATACATATATATACATATAGTTAGGGTCGATAAAGTATCTTTGAAACACTGGTGGTCGAAGTAATAGACTATCTCCCTCCCCCAACATTTCAGGCCTTCTGTATACAGTAGAAAGGATTATTTCAGTTGTTGTTTTTGTTTTTTCTGAAGGCAGTGAACTGGCAGAATTGTTAGCACGCCGGAAAAATACTTAGAAGCGTTTCGTCCGTTTTTCCCTTTCGGGTACGATGAAATACGAACCAGTGAAGTACTGTGGGCGATGTAGCCGATTAGCCCCCTCTCCACAAAACACTGCTGGCCCTGTGCCAAAAATCGAAGCCATTTAGTCGATATATAAAACGATGATGAAATCAGTTGCCACTTACCTAATAACCGTTGGGTAAGCTTCGACAGTGATTAGTGTTAATAGCGACAGTGCTGTGGCCACACCCATCTTGCTGAAGGCAGCCAGGGCAGTCATCATGTAAGGATATTTATGGAGATCGCCCATCATATGTAAGATTAGCACACAGAACATGCTGAAACCTGATGATACAGCGTAGAGGAACATACACCATCGTCTACCTATACTGAAAAAGACAGAAGATTTGACTGGACCAAACAATCAGTTATCAGACACAAAACTTTCCCACTTTCGTTTTCCAATCTTAATCTAACGATACATAGAAACCAACACTGCCCCCTTATTGCTCCCTATAAAACCCGGCAGCCATGTATATATATATATATATATATCTATATATATATATATAAATATATATATATTATATATATATATATATATATATATATATATATATATATTATATATATGTATATATATATATATATATATATATAATTATATATATATATTGTATGTATATATATGATATATATATATATGTGTGTGTGTGTTGTGTGTATATATGCTATATATATATATATATATATATATTTCAATGGGTGAATAAATTATCCTATGTTTACCGTTAATATAGAAAATTCAATGTTGATGAGAAGATTGCATCTTACACCGTTTATTCCTTTGGAATAAAACCATGTTGTCTTCGAAACATATGTCGAAAGTAAAAGAATCTTATTAACATCCTCGTTTTACCTATTCGAACAGAGTTAGTAAAAGTTTTTATTTTCATTTCACTAAATTTATCAAGCTTCTGTGTATCTAGTACATACTTCGCCTTTTAGTGTACTTATATATGAATAATATATGGCCTGTGCTAGAAACACCAGCGATAATAATTAATTTTATTTTATCGCATTTTGAATTTGTTTACATATTTCTCGATAAATTTTTAGCGTTAGACTATATACCAGAAATCCCTAGTTTGTCGGGTACGTTCTGCGTCTGCGCAGTGATCTGATTAGTTAGAAAGAGCAAATTAGTAGACGCACATGTGTCTATCGAGGAGCGATTTCAGAATAACAGGAATCTTACTGAAGAGCCTGCCTGAGTAAATAAATATTATTTTTATTGCTGAAATAGGCGAAACTGCAGTCTAAGATGAACAGAGTTAGTAAAAGTTTTTATTTTCATTTCACTAAATTTATCAAGCTTCTGTGTATCTAGTACATACTTCGCCTTTTAGTGTACTTATATATGAATAATATATGGCCTGTGCTAGAAACACCAGCGATAATAATTAATTTTATTTTATCGCATTTTGAATTTGTTTATATATATATATATATATATATATATATATATTATATATATATATATATACATTCATACATACATACATACTTACATACTCATATTCCATTAGGGTTTTAAACACCCTCATGAAATGGCGGAAACGTTGCTCATTTGTACATCAGCATTGAATTATTGAAACGAGCGCAAGAAAAAGAGGAACCAGTTGAAATGTCGCTGATGTTTATTTATTCCCTTGTTTGTGTTTGTTAGATCTGTTTCTATATTAAATATTCAATACTACATCTAAGGTAGTTACAGGCATCTACAACTCAACGGTAGATATAGATGCGGAGATAATATGTTATATATTGAGATCTAATGTAATTGGTTAGTTGACATACATGCCCATCACATTACAAATGCTGCATATATGAGTATCTAAATATATATTTGTTGAGATCCCCGCTGTCAAAATTAAACATTACATAACTACGTCGTCATTTGAACTATGGTCTTCCCAGTTCTCTAACAGACATACATGGCACATATATACATATGTGTGTATGCGCGCCCGCGTGTGTGTGTTTCAACTAGATTATGCTTTGAAATAGTTTAACTGAGGAAGATCTTGCGTAATGGATGCATTTCCTATGATATTATGCAGATCTGAAACGTACATACTAAATGATTTCAAAATATCACTGCTTGGTTTGACTTCATTATCACAGATTACGTGGTGGGGGCGTTTATATATATATATATATATATATATATATATAACTTATAAATAAAGGCAAACGAAAAAATTTTTAATGCCAAATATGCCGAAAGTTGGACATATTGTCCATATCCATATAATTTTTCACAATACGCACGCTACTCGAAAAAGGTCTACAGAAATTTCTAAAAAATTCCATTATTACCATATCGGACCGATTTCAGGGTTAGTTCGTAAGAACCCTCCCTTCGTCAGTGATAAACGTATCTTGAATGGGCTGGAATATTTTTATTTTGGATGTATTTAGGGTACTTAATTGTGCTCATGACTTAGTGTTTTGCTTCTTCCATGGGTATGAGTAAGTATCTCACTTATTTCTTTTGCCATATGTATCACTGATGAAGGGAGGGCTGTTATAAGCTAACCCTGAAATCGGTCCGATATGGTAATAATGGAATTTTTTAGAAATTTCTGTCGGCTTTTTTTCGAGTAGCGTGCGTATTGTGAAAAAATTATATGGATATGGACAATATGTCCAACTTTCGGCATATTTGGCATTAGAAATTTTTTCGTTAGCCCTTATTTATAAGTTGTTTATAATTTTAACCTTTAAAGGTATATTTTAATATGCTGGCCATTGATAAAATTTTTTTCGAAAAAATTTCATCGTACATTAAATATATATATTTAGAATTTGATGAAAAAATATCCGCGTAAGGGATTGTTAAAAACAATATTGATGCCGTATATGTATAATCAGACTCATAAAATTAAAAAATCAGTAAAACAAAATGGTGAAGAAAAATTTAAAAGAAGCTTGGTTCATTTTATTTGTATTACAATTGGAAAAGTAAAGCATTTTAAAAGATTAAAAGATATACCTATAAGAACAAGTATAAAAGGAACTGCATCAACAAAATAACCCCAAAATATACAAAAAGATATCCTACATATGTTTCAATATAACAATATTTTAGAATCATCAATAAGTGTGAATTTTAAAGATGTAATAAGCGGTATATTGTTAGATCTCTTCGGGGAAAATAAGTATATTTTAGTGTTGGGTTACGAAATGACTTATTTGAGGACTACGTTTAGGAAATTTTCAAATGTAATACAAAAACAATGAACCAAGCGTCTTTTTAATTTTCCTTCTCCATTTTTTTTTCTCCTGTCCAAGCTTGAATTACGCGTTCGCCACCACAGCCTCGTTTAGGCTTAGCAGCCCTTCCTGATTGTTTTCACTGTCCTGTTTGTGTTACCTATTTTGACCCTCTGCAAAATCCCAAATTTTATTTAATTTGCTTTGCAGGAGCAAGTGTTTTATCGAAAGCGTACATTGTTGTTAAATGCTCGAAATACGAGAGTAGGAAAACAGCCAACG
>NC_043014.1:2304099-2311599 GCF_006345805.1 Octopus sinensis
GCAGAATATTTGCTGTTGCCCATCATATTATTATTATTATTATTATTATTATTATTATTACTACTACTACTACTACTACTATTATTATTATTATTAGTACTACTACTACTACTACCACTATTATTATTATTATCATCATCATTATTATTATTATTATTATTATTATTATTATTACTACTACTACTACTACTACTACCACTATTATTATTATTATTATTATTATTACTACTATTATTATTATATTATTATTATTATTATTATTATTATTTATGGTTTCCTTTCATTATAACTTTATTTCAGCTGCCTCAGTACTGGGCACCCTCCAGAGGTCAACAGTAGCAAGGGGCACTTTTGTTTTGTTATGCATGCTAAAATTATCACCACATTTATTCCATTTTAAATAGAAAGTACTTTCTGTAGTATTATGGGCTGTACCTATCTTTTGTAGTTCACGGAGATCGATGTTACCAGGGAGTTGGTTAATATACTTCTCAGTTCCCTTCATTATCATTCCCAACGTACCAATTACCACTGGTGCTATTGTAGTACTAAGCTTCCACATTTTTGTGATTTGCAAACCCAAACGACTGGCAAATATAGCCGACCGTTTGGGTTTTAATGGGAGTTTTTGTCAGAGGATTTCAATCTGTGTATCCTTTGTTTTCTCATGTTTAGCAATTACTTTTATTAGTTTGTTAGGTTTGTTCTTAGCAAAGTCTTCCCTTTGCTTGCTTCAAGTAGAAAAGATATATCTGCTCTTAGCTGGATTATTTGCCACTTTATTCTTTCCATCTATGCAGGCTATTTCTGTACATTGCACTTTTTCATTCTCCATCACCGCATTTCTGAGTTGCGACACAAGCAGCTGAGTAAATAAGTTGATCAATCAATCCGATGGCATCTTCTCTTCTATTCTCATGGAGTCGTCTATCAGCTTTCCAAGTGCTTGATCGACATTTTTGTTTACTTGTCCGGGATCTTTTCTGTTTGGCCGCCAGCATCAATTCTGTTCGAATTGATTTCACATTCAGTGTAATGATACACTTTTAGAGGCTAATTAATGCCGTAAAAATAATTGTCGCTATAAATCAATAAAGAATTATTAGTAACTAGCAGCATAGTCCGGCGTTGCCCGGGTATGTAAGAGCCCCTAGTAGGCAACGACTAATCCCAATCTAGTTCTTTCCCTCTAAGCAACGAAGGCACATGTGTAGGTTGCAATGTCTTCTCTTCACTCGAATACTTCTATGTAAACGATGTTCCTAGCTGTCTCCCGATTGCAAGTTGCGAAAACTACAACAGAAAATGTGTTGCATATAAAAAGCTTAGATTCTCGACCCCATGTCGAATTTATCAATTATTTTCAGAACTGGGGGAACTTTTCAAAATTTTCGCTGCGTTAGTTTTGAATTATGACATTGGGCTATGTGTGTGTCAAGTTTCATCAGAATCGGTTGAAAGCCGTGGTCAGGGTGAGGGTACAACCTGACAGCCACACAGACACACAGACAGACAAACTGCCGTTTATATATAGAGAGATTAAAGTTTGAAAAGTTTGGTAATTTTAGCCGATTGTAAGCCACAGACACATTCAGGTCTGTTTCGATAGTGACAAGAACTCTTTTGCCTGTTGCCATAGTAACAGTATTTGAAAAGTCTGCGAGGAAGCACGTGTTGACAGCAGTCAACCGAGGAAGGGTCCTACCTGAGCAGCGAGTTATAGGAGTGTGTCGCGCGACCAGACAGGTTTTTCTGTATGCATATTTAAATAGTTTGTTTGTTTCTTAAACATTCAGGTAGTTGTGAGGTATGCTAAAAATAACAGCTAAATAAGATTTGGGGGATAAATCTTTTAGATTAAAGTTTATTTCCCAACAACTCACTCGGAAATTTAAATCTGTTTCTCTCTTTTAAATCATCATAAACATTTATTTACTTGAAAGAAAATTACCGGAGACCATAACACGTGTTGTTTACAAATATTCACGACAAGTGATATTTTCAAGATGCTGCCAAAATGTGCAGTCACGCACAAAATGACAGCTTACAAATCCTGTTTCCTGATTGGGTGAAAACGATCAAACTTTAAACCTCTATAGCTTTTTAAAAACATTTTTCTGGTAAAAAATAAAATAACTCCAGCAATTCAGTCTGGGCAAGTGTATTACTGTGCCAAATTTTAAAATTTTGAGTAAACTTTAATGTTTGATGATGTAGAGATTATTACTGGACTCCTAGATTTCCAATTCTTAGCGTGGGCATGGCTGGAATGTCTGTGATCTTAGGTCTGTTTAGTCGCGGCTCAACCTGAAGCTAAACAACATCAACAACCAAACCAACAAGCATGGCCTAGACGTTGCAGGCTTTCCTTCCCAGCTCGAACCAGCAAGACTAGACCGAGAGGACAGTAAAAGACCAGACGATTTGACAATTTCCCCGTTCCGTGGCCGTAGGCCCCTCATCTGGGATGTCACATGCTGTGACTTCTCCTGCGGAAACTGGGTGTTGTCAGCTACCAGCCCAGGCTCTGCTGCTGATCAGGCTGAGAAAAACAAACAGTTAAGGTATCGGTCGCTGTCCGACAGGTTTATGGTCGAGCCTGTGGTAGTGGAGGCCCCCGAGCCATATGCCAGGGTCGCGAAGGCTGTCCGCAAGCGCAAGCTTCGCGAGTCAGAGCGGCTATTCCAGCGTATCTCCATTGCTGACCTCCAGGGCAAAACCTTTTCCCTTCCGTCTTCTGAAGCCATGAGAAATGTTTCTATATTGTGAGGGGCAAGATTTTTCAAAACTATTTCAAGTAAATCCTGTGTTTTTCATTTTTAAAAGAAATCAAATACAAACAACGCCACGGCCACCACCTCCGAAAACAACAGATGAGCATTACCAATGGAAACGCCGTCACAACAACCACAACAACAGCACCACCACTACCACCACCAACATCACCACCACCACTACCACCACCACTACCAGTATTACCATCACCACCACCATCACTACCACCACTACCACCTCCACCACTACCACCACTACCACCACTACCAGTATCGCCATCACCACCACCACTACCAGTATCGCCATCACCACCACCACTACCAGTATTACCATCACCACCACCATCACTACCATCACTACCACCACTACCACCTCCACCACTACCACCACCACCACCACCACCACTACCACCACCACCACCACCACCACTACCAGTATCGCCATCACCACCACCACTACCAGTATTACCATCACCACCACCATCACTACCATCACTACCACCACTACCACCTCCACCACTACCACCACCACCACCACCACCACTACCACCACCACCACTACACCACTACCACCTCCACCACTACCACCACTACCACCACTACCAGTATCGCCATCACCACCACCACTACCAGTATCGCCATCACCACCACCACTACCAGTATTACCATCACCACCACCATCACTACCATCACTACCACCACTACCACCTCCACCACTACCACCACCACCACACCACCACTACCACCACCAACATCACCACCACCACTACCAGTATCGCCATCACCACCACCACTACCAGTATTACCATCACCACCACCATCACTACCATCACTACCACCACTACCACCTCCACCACTACCACCACCACCACCACCACCACTACCACCACCACCACTACCACCACTACCAGTATCGCCATCACCACCACCGCTACCACCACCACTACTACCACTACCAGTATTACCATCACCACCACCATCACTACCATCACTACCACCACTACCACCTCCACCACTACCACCACCACCACTACCACCACTACCAGTATCGGCATCACCACCACCGCTACCACCACCACTACTACCACTACCAGTATTACCATCACCACCACCATCACTACCATCACTACCACCACTACCACCACCACCACTACCACCACTACCAGTATCGCCATCACCACCACCACTACCACTATTATCACCACCAAAACTATGAACAGTAATTGTAACAATGCAACATACAACCACAACAGGAAGAGGAAGATCCCCCAACATAAAAAACATACACATCCTGGACTGTGGCTCACAGGGCCGCATGCAACCCTCAAGTATCCTTCTGGCAGCCCGGCGGCCCTCCACGGTCTTCAATCCAAGCACCCATTAACACACACACACACACACACAGAAATACAAATATTATTGCACTTCAACAACAAAGTGGGACTCCGTCGGTTATGGCGATGAGTGTTCCAGTTGATCAGATCAACGGAACAGCCTGCTGGGGATATTAACAAACAAGTGGCTGAGGGGGGTGGGTCGGCGTGATGCAGAAAAAGACAAGGCTGGCCCTTTGAAATACAGGTATCGCTCATTTTTTCTAGCTGAGTGGACTGGAGCAACTTGAAATAAAGTATCTTGCTCAAGGACACAACATGCCGCTGGGAATCGAACCCACGGCCTTGCAATCGTGAGCCAAATAACCCGAACCACTTAGGCATGTGTCTTTATTCCAACAAGAAAAACCCTTTAGCACAACAATCAACATCACTACGACTACACCACCACCACCACCACCACCACCACCACCACCACCACTACCGCTACTCCTACTACCAGCAACAACAGCAGCAACAACAACAAGGAGTATTTGTGGGAAAGTGCTGTACTTACCATTTGTTAATGATAACGGCTGACATACAGATCGGCATGTCCAAGACAAACGGCAGGAAGATATCAAAATGGTGGTCTCCGGTCAGACTCTCCACTTTGTGCAGTAAATTACAATAAACAAAACAACCAACAAACCTGAAACAAAAGAAAGAAAAACAGACGATAATAATAATGGGATGCTTTTTGGTTACCTCACCCCCATTTTTTTAAAATGCCATTAAAAACTAGGTTATCTCCCCACTAAAAAATCGAGCGACAAGAGATAGGATTAACAAAGTTAGATTCTTTTAATTCAATACTTCAACACGTTGTTGACTTTTGGCCTCCTTAATATGAATGTTAAGATTTGTTATAAAAATGTTATGAGATCCAATAAGATGTTTAATGCTTTTCAGTTTTCATTTGTTATAAAAATATCAACAATTGTAACAATACAACATACAACCACAACAGGAACAGGGAGACCCCCACCCAACATACACAAACAAACATACACACCCTGGAGCAGCGGTTCTCAACTGTGACTCACAGGGCCGCATGCAACCCTCAAGCATCCTTCTGGCGGCCCTCGACGGTCTTCCATCCATAAATATAACTTTTCCTGTAATTGTTTTGTGATTTACTTCCTTTGGTGCGGCCCACTTCAAAAAAAAAATCAGGTTTTCGATCTGGCCCCCCGGATATTGAAAAGGTTGAGAGCCACTGCCCTGGAGACAAACATGCACAAGCACCCAATAACACACATACACACACACACACACACACACACACATACACACACACATACACACATACACACACACACCACACACACATACACACACACACACATACACACACACACACACACACACACACACACACACACACATACACACACATACACACACATACACACACACATACACACACACACCATACATACACACACACATACACACACACACACACACACACACACACACACACACACACACACACACACATAGAAATACAAACGCTAACGACAGCAACGTCGGTGGAGGCCCAGTGGTTATGGCAGCGGACTCGCGGTCGTAAGAATGATTCGTCTAAAAAAAGAAAACAAACCAATCACTCACCACGTGTATAAAACGGCAGATGTAGATTTGGTCACAGTGACTGTGTGGAAGAGATCCAGATAAGTATGACGACGAGGGTGGGAGATACTCATCACGTAAATACGGGTGTCATCGCACAATTCGAGAACATTCGGTACAGCTCTTGTGTTACAGGATATCATTTCTTTGATGCTGTTTTCAGCTTTTTGAAAATGTTGTAGACTGGTCAACCAACGAGAACTTTCTGGAACCAAACTGGAGAGGAAATAAGGAACGCTTTATATTACACTAGCAGTGATACCCGTCGTTGATCTGGCAATTACTTATACTCTTTCTCGAGAGCCACATTCATAGTGTTGTTATATAGAGAGAGAGTTACTCCTCCTGTGTGTGAGTATTTTATACGAAAAAAAACATATAATCATTGAAGTAGAAAAAACCCAATTTCATACACGAATGATGATGATGAGGAGGAGGAGGAGGAGGAAGAGGAGGAAAAAGAGGAGGCAGAAGAGGAGGATCAGAATGATGATGATGATGATGGTGGTGATGATGATGATGTTGATGATGATGGTGATGATGGTGATGATGGTGATGATGATGATGAGATATGATGATGATGGTGATGATGATGATGATGATATGATGATGATGATGGTGATGATGATGATGGTGATGATGGTGATGATGATGATGATATGATGATGATGGTGATGATGATGGTGCTGATGGTGTTGATGATGATGATGATGATGATGATGATGATGATGGTGGTGATGATGAGGGTGATGATGATGATGATGATGATGATGATGATGATGATGATGATGATGATGATGACAATAATAATGATGATGATGATGATGATGATGAAAGAAAGAACGAACGAAGGAAAGAAAATGTTAGGCGAAGGCTTACAAGTAGAGTCCTAGAAACGGCAGTCCCACCAAGCCATTGGTGAGGGCAATGTTCCGCCATCCGTTCACAATGGCAGCCTCGAATGAAATGATTGGTAATCCGAGAGCCCAAATCCACAAACACACACAAAAATCTCTCCATCGTCGACCTACAACCTCCAGAGGTAACACAATGCTGATTACAAGAAAACCACCTGGAAATATAAGAAAGAATCGGTTGAGTGGAGGCAAAATAGTTCTATTACTGTTCTATGTGGTTTAATATGGAATTTTTTTTTTTTTTAGGCGAGACTTTTAAAAATTGAAAAGGAAGCAAACAAAATGTCGCATTTAATTAGATTAACGCCTTGGAACTGTGAAAACGCTTTAACGAATAGTTAGTTAGTTAGTTAGTTAATTTTTTGGCTCAAAAAGCAAAAAGCAAGGCCATGTAGGGGGACATGGAGTTATGTACAGGGTGGTGTTCAGGAAAAGAGTTCAGGCCACTTGTGGTCAAGGGAGACTTTGAACCGAGCGGTTGTCGGCATCTTCACTATCTCGTCCGGCAGTTTATTCCCCGGATCCGCAACCCGGACGGAGAAAGCCCCTCTCCTTCGATTGAGATGAAATCGTCGCAGATAGAGCTTTTCGGAGTGACCCCGCAGCCGACGTTCTGGAGCAGGAGTGAAGAACAGCTCTTTCGAGAGGTTACACTTTCCGCTTATGATGTTGTGAGCAAGAATGAGATCACCACGGCATCGTCGTTTTTCTAGAGAATAAAGGTCGAGCGTCTTCAGCCTTTCTTCATAAGACAAATGCTTGAGACCAAGAACCATGCGGGTAGCCAGCTTCTGGACTCTT
>NC_043014.1:2316599-2319910 GCF_006345805.1 Octopus sinensis
TTTTTTGTTAAATATTGTCATTGTTTTTGTTGAATAAAATTTATTGGAAAAAAGCTGAATATTGCATAGCTTAATGCATGAAAGTACTAGTTTAATCAGAATGGACATTTGATATTCTATCATTTCATTATATTATATCATATTATTATAAGATTGTTGATAAAACGTGAAAATCAAAGTTGGAATTTCTTTGAGGGCAAAGATATAGAAAAAACTTGAATAATGTTTGTCACTTGTGTTTTAAACCCTGTCAGTCAGCAGCGGGTCTTAAAAGTCACCAAAGGGCTTATCAGCAGAGTGATTGTGATGGGCGTATGTGTTGATGGGGTGGCTATCACCTCTCAAAATTAAGTAATCATAAGTGTGTGTGTATGTGTGTATGTATACATACACACAGACACATATATAAGTGCTTATATATGTTTTACACACACACACACACCTTGGGCAAGTGTCTTCTACGATAGCCTCGGGCTGACCAAAGCCTTGTGAGTGGATTTGGTAGACGGAAACTGAAAGAGGCCCGTCGTATATATGTATATATATATATGTGTGTGTGTGTGTGTGTGTGTGTATGTTTGTGTGTCTGTGTTTGTCCCCCTAGCATTGCTTGACAACTGATGCTGGTGTGTTTATGTCCCCGTTACTTAGCGGTTCGGCAAAAGAGGACCGATAGAATAAGTACTGGGCTTACAAAAGAATAAGTCCCGGGGTCGATTTGCTCGTCTAAAAGGCGGTGCTCCAGCATGGCCGCAGTCAAATGACTGAAACGAGTAAAAGAGTAAAGATAGTAAAGAGTACACCATGTGATCTTGGAGGTAGAGAATACTTCTGATGACATAAAGCAGATATATTACATCATTTCTGCTTTTAATGCAATTTAAATACACCCTATGGTCCATATTTATTAACCAACATCAATAATCGCTGTCGTACAAACCGCTCCCGAAAACCTGTTTTAAGGCATTCTTAGAATGTAATCGTATTGAAATCTTAACACATGACGTAATGTATAATTTATCCTACTTTTTGGGGCCATGTCATGCGATATTTATGCATTATCATGGTGTCCTTTGTTGAGGGCTTGTCATGTGATATGTGTACGTTGAATGATATCATGTGAGGCAATTCGATGGCTGGTGAGTCATGTACGCTTTCCCTCTCTCTCTCACCCTCTCCCTCTTTCTCTCTCTCTCCTCTCTCTCTCTCTCTCTCTCTCTCTCTCTCTCTCTCGGTGGTTGATACTCGGCTGTCTTCTATTATGTTACTGGGTTGGTATTTGCCCTTAGTTCTTGGTTGCGTGAGCACGTTGGTGGCGGGAAGGTGAGGGCACGGTTGTGACTCAGTGTACGGCGATGTCATGGGCAGATTGTTTTTAAGGCTTGGGGGAAGGGGAGAAGAATGAGGAGGCGGGGATGAGGCGGGGGAGCGGTTTTGATGAAGTAGCCACTGAAGATAATAGAAAGAGAGGAAGATGATGATGATGATGATGATGATGATAATGCGGCGAAGGAGGAGGATGAACATACATACATACATACATACATACATACATACATACATACATACATACATACATACATGCATACATATTTACATATACGGTGGTTATCAACTCATAGACAAGTATGACCACCACTAACAAATTATCCAAGATGTCAAACACAGTGGCGGTCAGCAATGTCCGTGCCGAAGTTTAAAGTCCATAACTTTGCAAAACACATTTTCTAAACTTTTTTTTATCAACATTCCAAATATGGAATTTTGTATCATTATTAGAGACCAGCTCCTTTCATACAGGAAGAATACAAATTATTAAACACAGGGTCGGTCGACATGCATATATACATACATAAATCGATCAACATCAATGGAAATTGTAGCTGTGATACCAGTGCCGGTGGTACGTAAGAGAACCATCCGAACGTGGCCGTTGCCAGCGCCGCCCCGACTGGCCTCGTGCCGGTGGCACGTAAAAAGCACCATCCGATCGTGGTCATTTACCAGCTTCGTCTGGCACCTGTGCCGGTGGCACGTAAAAATCACCCACTACACTCACGGAGTGGTTGGCGTTAGGAAGGGCATCCAGCTGTAGAAACATTGCCGGATCAGACTGGAGCTTGGTGCAGCCTTCTGGCTTCCCAGACCCCAGTTAAACCGTCCAACCCATGCCAGCATGGAAAGCGGACGCTAAACGAAGATGATGAGATGATGATATTGTTAAATAGAATCTATGCTTACTTTCCGGAACTCATGGTTTCATGCTGACAAAAATACAAACAAGAACGCATCATGCATACATATATACATTCATATACGCGTGTGTGTGTGTGTATATGTATATACACACACACGACACACACACATACTCTATGAAAGGAGCTGGTTTCTAATAATTATACAGATTTGAAAAAATTAAGATGTATAAACAAGAGGCATATAATTGATTGCCTCGTGTTTATATATTTAATCTGAGGTGTACCTGTTGATAACGATTTCACCTGGCAAATTATCTTATTTACTAAACTAAAATCAGGAACCAATTGGTCCAGGAAACTAGATGGTAAAATTTCTTATTTTTCATTTCGTTCCTTTTGGGATTTTATTCCTAATTTTGTGGTTTTGGAACCTAGCTGTTCTTTCTAGCGTGTTGAATCCTATGAGTGGATTCCTCTTAAGTGTTTAAATGTACACTGTATTTTATGAGTAATATATATATATATATATATATATATATATACATTATATAAAGGGCTTAGTAAAATAAATTACTTTGCCGCATACTGAACTCATTAGAAATAGTAGCTAAAAAAACTTTTTAAAACTATTTCTAATACATAAAGAAAACCTCTCTCATATAGTGTTTGCTCAATTCAACTCACGAAGTATGGGGGTAAAGGACATTAAAAAAATCAAATGCAAAGAAGGTTATATATATATATATATAAATATATATATATATGTAAACAGTAAAAAATAAATACAGACATGGACAAGAACATGAAACACCAAAGAGACGACACAAGAACCATAGGACGGGACATTCGAAGCCCTCAGTCATCAGTCAAGAACCAGATCATCTTCGCAATTTCGGCTGATTAATCTTGTATATATACATATATATATAAATATGCATATATATATATATATACATACACACATGTACTCACTATAAATGTACAAATACAAACTACAAAGTCACACACGCAGATACAGATGCGGACACGCGCAGAATTGCTGAAGCATGGAACAACAACCGACATCAGTTGTTAGCTGTCGAGACACTGCTCCTTCAAAACTTCCATGCTTCC